>NC_058405.1:114076848-114135265 GCF_002201575.2 Neomonachus schauinslandi | reverse complement strand
GGTGGCTCAGCCGTTAAGCGTCTGCCTTCGGCTCAGGTCATGGTCCCGGGGTCCTGGGATCGGGCCCCACATCGGGTTCCCTGCTCGGCGGGAAGCCTGCTTCTCCCTCTCCCTCTGCCCCTGCCTGTGTTCCCTCTCTCGCTGTATCTCTCTCTCTCAAATGAATAAATAAAATCTTAAAAAAAAGAATCAATTAGGCCTGTATTTCCATGCCGGATATTCAATCCCATTTTAGTACTAGAATGGCTGATATGAAACTAGAAGAAAAGGCCTAAAAATCCCCTGCACTTCAACAGACGAACTTGGCCGTGGAAGGTCTTCAAGGCAGCACTCAGCCCAGGGCTTCCCTAGGTTTCTGGGTGTTGTGCTACGTCCGGTGGAGAGAAACATCCCACGATCCAGCAGGCCGAGGCTGCATCCTCTAGTGAATTTGGGATTTAAGTGGCTTTATTCTGAACGAAGTTCTCAGCCCCAAAGGGCTTTACTAAAATGGCAAGTTGGGAAATGCCAAAGTGATGCCTAATTGGTCACACCCAAATGCGGCTGCTTTTTGCCTTGGGAGTAAAATCTTGCTGTTACATGACTATGAAGCCTTGCAGTTCAGAGACACACCTGGGACCCAAGTCATGTAAGTCATGCACCCTTTTAATATAAACGCTGACAAGCAGAGCTGCACTGCTCAGCAGGTTTCTTTCCCAGGCCCTGTTGTTGCTGGCAGGGGAATCTTCGATGTTAAAGGCACATCCATTTTCTGGAGGTAACACAGAGAAAAGATGTGGTGGCTATTCTTTAAGTGGCTACTCTCTTTCCCCTCATTGTATAGCACCAACTGTCCATCATTTGGGCAGGAAAAGTCTTCAGGGAAACGGGGAACTGGCTCTTTCACCCTAGCATTTTATGGTGCTTCAAAATCAATTACAGATTGAACCCCAAAGTATGGTTTTCTTAGCTTCTGATATGCTTTGCTGGGTTCTGCTGAGCTAAGTGGAAACATTTCAGTCCTGGAACGTCAGAGGAATGAAGAAAATGAATGAAACCTACCAGTTGCTCACTCCAACAGAAGGAGGAACTTTCAGTAACTTCAATGAGGTTTCATGCAAACCAATAACCCAGAGACCTTTAGAGCCTCAGACATATCCACTAGCAGTTTGATACATATGGAGAACAGGAGACCCAGGTTTGGGTTCTAGCAATGTGACCACGGACAAGCCAGTGCCCACCTTTATAAAATAAAGATGAGGAATAAATGATCTCAAGATTATTTTTCTGATTAAATTTCCAAGATTCTGGTGAAGCATTGTGTGTTGGAAAGAGAACAAGGAGCAAGAAATAATAATACTTTTCATGCAAACACACTGTTGCATTGAAGCCTCCCAACAGCTGCAGGAGGCAGGTTTGGTGTCCTCATTTTACAGACGAAGGGACAGAGATATAGAGATGTTGAGGAGGCAACCCAAGGTCACATTTAATAGGTAGCAGAGCAGAGATTCAAACCCATATTCCAAAGTCTACTGCACTTCATGGCCTCCCATCTGGCTCACAAAAAAAAAAGTTGTGAGGATGTGTACACATTACTTTCCTTTCTTGGACCTTAAACCTCCTTTATACTTTACCCTGAAGGGACTTAAAAGGTATACCTCAAGCATATCAAATGCAGGGAGAGGTCAGTGAGGAAGAAAGGGACAAATGTTCAGTCCTCACCTGCCCAGCTCCCCTCCCCCACTTCCAGAACAAACCACCTGTTATATTATTTTTTTATTTTTTTAATGAGTTTTTTTTAATGGTACAAGAATTAAAAGAAGGAAAGGAGGGAGGGGGGGAGGAAAAGAGGGAGGGAGGGAGGGAGTAACAAAGAAGGAAGAGGAAGGAATAAAATAAATCTAAAACTACAGAGTAACTCTATTGCTTCATCTCTTACTCCTTTAAGTGGCAAATCAAGAGGAGATATCACCTTTATGAACTATTTTATAAGCTACTTCATAAACCAGCTGATACCATCAACTTTTACACTGCAATAGGAAAAATTCCCAAATCTCAATGGCTTGCAGCAACTAATGTTTATTTCTCACTCATACATACTGCCTGTCCTACACAGATTGACAATGGCTATGCCTTCATTTCAGGACCCAATCTGAAGAAGAAACTCCTATCCAGGACATCCAGAGAAAAAAAGGACAGTGGTGGACCTATGAGATACCATTTAAAGCTTCTCAGCAGCAGTGAATTATGTTGATCCTACTCTCATTTGATTGACACATGGCCAAGCCTAGCACACCAAATGTGGGGAGAAATTATCTTCTGATATGGAATGGTAGTAAATAATTAGAAACCATAGTGCTTCCTAGATGACTTGCTCATTCTACTGTCTAGCCACAAATTTTTGTTCCTATCCTTTCCTTGAATAAAATACACTCCCCCTTCTCCAAGGAAGATACTCCTAAATCCACTCCAAGCCAGTCATAGCAAAGGTTCAATGTCCAAAATCTTATAGTATTATCTATATCAGGGCTAGATGGGGGTCCTTCAATCCAGAGATTACAAAGTTAAAACAAACTATTTGCTCCCTTATCACACACACACATGGTTGTATAAAGGACAAAATAACTACAATAAACAGTCTTGCCAAGAAAGGGAAAAACAAGAGGAACACAGCAGTCACTGAGCAATTCTGAAATTGTGCTAGTCACACTTTGTGAGCACCATGTCCCTGGGCACAGAGAATGCTCCTTGATTAAGCCCTGGATCTGCTCCCTGGCATCTTGTCTCCCTTTTCTGAAAGGGTCTTATTTCTCATGATGATTCTTGGCCACATATGAAGACAGCATTGGACATGTGCCTTTTGGGGGAGCTACACAGCTTTCTCAGACTTCTTTTTATAGAAGATTGAGACTGCAAGGTTGTTTTCAATCTCAAACAGTCATAATCTCTTACAATCCAGGCTGGTGTCTCTTTTTTTCAAACAAGTACAAATAGCACATTAAGTCTTTTGGAGACATACCTCTCCTATAAGCAAATAATTTAGGACAATGATACAATGTACCATGCAGAACAAGGCAGAAAGGCCCAGTAGGTCATATAGAAGATAGAGGTGCTGTAGTCTCTTTGCAGGTCTACATGAAGTTTAGAAAAATTCTGAGAGCCTATATATATACACGGTCAAAATTTAGATTCTTCAACACTGGACTGGCTCTTCCTAAGGTATACGCTAACCCATGTCATCTTTCTCTGATAGCTAACAGTGATCCACTGTCCTGCCTCTGGCCCCCTTCTCAGAGTTTGCTTCAAATGTCTTTAATGAGAGGACAGCTGGCTAAGTCAGACTATATCCCCCGTTCAAAGTTTACAGGGCCAGGGTTAGACACCTGAGCCAAAGAGCTAATCAAATTTCTTTATGAGAATTTGGTTTGGAACGCAGAGACTTTAGCTGGAGGTTTGAACAAGGACACTTCCACTCAGGTTATATTATCCTGGGTTTAGAGAAACTGATAGTCTGGAGAGAGAAAAAGAAAAGAAATAATGAAACATATACACCATTGGAAGCAGAGAAATATGTCTACCCAAGGGGTCTATGATATATTCTTATTCAGAAAGTTCTTCTCTACTTAAACTATTTTCAGTGGGTATCTATTAATTGCAACCAAATAATCATTCACCCAAACATTTAAACTTAAATTCAATTTCCTTCAACAAATCCTTCCTGAATTTCTATGTACATGATACTAAGAAAGAATCCTCAAAGAATAAAAAGATGAATATGACACAATAATAGTACTTAGGGTATATATAAGCTTGTAAGAGAGATAAGTACACAAATTCCCATATGAAGATAATGACAGAAAGCTTCAGTTGCAGTAAGTGGCACAGGTCAAGTCCTGGCATAAGGAAATGCTGTAATGGAACAGCATGGAGTATTATTTGGCTAGAGCACTGGAAACACGGAGAAGAGGAAGCAAATACCTGGAAAGGTAGTTTGGGATATTGTTACAAAGGGTAGTGCATACAAATATTCATCAACTTAACCAGGTAGCTAATAGAAATCCACAAAAGAAACTCTCTAATCATTTGGAGATATGGTCCAGTGGCAATGCATATAGACATTTTCAATGGGAAAGAAATGACAGACAGGAAGACGAATAGTCCATTGAAAGAAATCATGATGTCTCAAATCAGACAGTCTTATTGTTAATGGGAAGTAAGTGTGTATAACTGTCAAGGAAGTACAGTTAGACAAGGGGCCATGCTTCTGATTGGATATGAATACACAGGAGAAGGAGGATTCAAAAAGGAAAAAGCTTGAAATTCTATCAAAGGAAATCAGGACAAGAAGAAGATGTTGGAGGGGAAAAGGTTTTGGACTTGTTGAATTAAATATGCCAGTGGGACATCCAGTTTAAGGGAGCTACCTGGTCTGCCCTTAGATACCATGAAATTTTAATCTAGAGAATACTTAGAAATCATCCTGTTCAAATCTCTTGTTTTATAGACAAGAAAACTGAGGTCTAGAGTAATACTTAGTGACTTTCCCCAAATGACAAAGCTTATAAAGATAATCTAGGAAATCTGTTGATAGAGATTTAAAGAGTGGAAATTCAAGGTTGACTGGATCACGCAAATATCCAGACTGAGCAGGAAGAACAAGCAGAAAGAGATTGTATGACAACTCTCCATTTTGTCTGTCAGTATGGGAAGTGTGTAAATGCCAGTCATTGGCAACATGGAGCACCTGCTGTGTGCTAAGTACCACACTAAACACTGTGCAATGCTTCAAAAGACATGAACAATACAGACACCATGTGCCTGGGGAAGCACGGGTCTCTAATTGGGAGGGCAGGCCAACTCTGTGAGAGCAGGCCTCGCTGAGGGGTTCCACCTCAGTGTGCAAACAGAGATACTGGAAACTCTTGGGATTAAACGAGGAAGAATCATTCTAAATGTTTCTAATCCAAAACAGACAAAAGGAGACGATTTTTTATGTCTTAATAACAAAATTAAGATTTATAATTTTGTAAATTAAATTCTACCAAGGGTCTTATTGTAAAGAGTTGGAAGCGACTTGCTTTTCTCATCTAGGGTGGTTAGATTGTGCTTACTGAAATTACATTCAGGAAAATTGGTAGAATTACACGTGTTATGGGAACGCCCACGCATTTTCAAATTAAGTTGGTATTAGGACAATAAATATCCTATATGATTTGTTCATCTTTCAGTTTTAGAGGCAGCTAAACTATTTTAATAAGAAGTTGATGTTTTTAAGGCAGAAGTAAAAAAGGAGGATCAATTATAACTAATTTTATTAGTGTCTACACATATGTTATTTTAAAATAAAATTTAAATATATTCCTTTGGGAGATTTGGCTGTAGTACATGATTGGTTTAAATATATACTTATTATTAAAAAATCTTAAATTCCAAATGAAAACTATTTTGAGTCATGTAGTAGTAGAAGCATCCTTGAAAGATTTCAGGCAGTTCCTAGAATAACATTCAGCTTTTCCACAGTTTCCTCTGACCCTCATCTTATTTGAAAGGAATAAGGAAGACAAGGTAGATAGATACACCTGAAAAAGAATTCTCATCAGTGGCCATATAGGCACTCTTCCCGCCTCTTGGTGATCATTTTGACCTATTTATATGCAAACAAAGAATGGCCCCGTCCACTTTAATTTGGCAATCTTGCTTTGACAGCTGGGATTTTGCTTTCTTTATCACTCAGTACATTCTTATTCCCAGAATTTCAGAAATCTGATGAAACTTGCCTCCTCTGTAAGCCAGTCTCTCAAAGGTCCCCATCAGTGGGCACAAGGGAGAACACCTCAGACAACATCATTGCTGTTAGGCAATGTGTGGGAAGCTATGTTTTCTCTCAAGGACAAAGCTTTTCAAGGCACCCACGTTTTAAGAGACACACAGATGGCGCCACTTAAGACCTGAATAAGTCATTCTTCACATTTCCACAATGCTTTTCTTTCAGAAGCAGCTTTTCCAATCCTGCAGGTTATCAGAATGTCAAATACGTTTGGGCCAGAAACACCTACACAAACTCTCACACAAAAAGAAAAACACACACAGCACAGTTCCTTGGATCAAACACATTCTAAGGCACTTTTCTTTTTTTCTGATGCTAATGATTTATTTTCTGCTTTGGGAAAAAACCCATCATCACAAAAGTTAGTGTCAAAATATCAAGGTAGCCCTGCCAAGTAGAGCATTTCCACCATGAAACATCTTTATCTTCTTGCTAGCTACAGAATAACACTCATCATACTCCAAGGTCATCTGGAGGAAAAGCAAGGAGAATTACTTTTTTCTGTAAGTGTAAAAGAAATCACAATGACATATGTCCACAAAGCAGTCAGTTCGGTGTACTCAGAGGTAACAAAGAGATAACTGGTGATTGGATTTTGGCTGTAGAACACTGATAATGCTCTTCCTCCACTCAGCATATTGATGTGTGGCTCACAAATTCCACAATGTTAATAAAATAAAAACATGTTTTTAAAATGACTTTGTAGTATAAAATAAAAGAACTGGTTTTGAAGCCAATAAAATGGAATTTAAATTCTGGCTTAGACAGGTGTCTGTCTAATGTAGATGTAGAATGTTGGGTAATTTATCTCTGTGAACATCAGACCCCTCATATGTACAGGGCTTGTCAAAAACACTGCACACCAAATTCAGGAACTGAGGCCAAAAATTGGTTTACTGGGAAGAAGGTAGCTCACAGAATCAGCTGAGAGTCTGGAGATCCGTGTTTGGAAACAAAAAAAAAGCAAGGGAGACTGGGTGTGTGAGGACACACATCTAGCCCAGGCAACCTGCTTAGAGCCTGGTCAGGGTCACCCCTACCCCTGAATCCTGGATGTTAAGTGCTGCCTTCATAACAAATTTCCACCCATCCATGCTTCTTTGGGGATGCCTGGTATTAAAGCCAAATTCCTGCCAGAAGCACCTTAACCTTTCTTTTTCTTTTATGATACTGCCATTTTTTTTATTTTTATTTTTTAAAAGATTTTATTTATTTATTTGACAGAGAGAGAAACAGCGAGAGAGGGAAAACAAGCAGGGGGAGTGGGAGGGGGAGAAGCAGGCTTCCCGCAGAGCAGGGAGCCCGATGTGGGACTCGATCCCAGAACCCCGGGAACATGACCCGAGCCGAAGGCAGACACTTAACGACTGAGCCACCCAGGTGCCCCGATACTGCCATTTTTTAGAACAACGATCTTCTCAATTGGGGCTTATCAAATGCTACTTAATTAGATTTAGTTTGTGCATTTGGGCACATGATAAACGATGATGTTTGGTCCTCAACACATCACTTCAGAAGGCACACAGGTTGGGTTTTTGTCTTATTACTGGTGATGTGAATTTTTGATCGCTTGGTTAAACTGGTGTCTGCCAGGTTTTTTTCCAAAATAAAGTAATTTTTTTCTCCCATCAATATGTATTCTGTAGGCAGGCATTTGGAGATTACATTAATACTATTTCCCATCAAACTTCCACTCACTGGTTTGAGTATCCATTGATGAGTTTTGGCTCAATCAGTTATTAATATCATGTGTGTGAAATGCTGATTTTTCCACCTCCATTATTCCTTTTACATTTATTTATTGGTATCCCATTGTATGGAAGAACTTTCTCTTCTAATTAATGTATGTACTTATGTGTGTATGTGGGTATATGTATATGTGTGTGTGTGATATATATTTTATATGTATATAAAATCTCTGTGGGTTCTTAGATTCTTATTTTATTCAATGGGTTATAATCCCTTACTATAATTATAGCAAAATATTTTTGTACATGTTATACTATGTGGAAATATAACTGTGTCTTGAGGTATAATAAGTAGATTGATTGTGGAGACACTGCCCTGTTTTAAATTAACTGATAAAAACAAGACAGATGTGGGATGTGATCAGGGGACAATAAATGATGGATAAGACTGAAACAGGGGGTACTAGAAGTAACCATCTGCCTGGATCCCTTTCCCAGGAAGAAGGAGGCTTTGCATGTTGGGCTACCATATGCTGCCATGAATACAAATCTAAGCAAGATTTCAATGTGGGTCATACCATACCTATCGGCTACAGGTGTGGTAAAGAGAAGCCCAAGTACAGGAATGCAGAAACAGCACTTCATATACACTGCTAACAAGGAAGTAACACGCTCCTTCAGCCAAGAATCTTCAGCTGCTGGATGGACCATATCCAGCACCCAGTAGTGCCATTCATGAGGCAGTTATGGAGAACACTTTTGATTGCCAGAGAAATGGTTGAGAATGGAAAGGTAATAATCTAAAGAAAGGAAAAGCCCAAGTAAAACAAAAGAAAAAAGGCAATTTGACAACAGTCAAGGATAAAAAACAAATGGAATTGAAGAAAATAGGTTATTTTTTTAAGTAGCAAATGGAGAAGAGGAAGAAAAAAATAAAGCACAAAGGAAGCAATCCTGAAACAGATACTAATAGAAGCCAAGGAGTGAGTTCAAAGTAGTCCACCTGGGCAATCAGGGAGAGACTATAGCCCATTTCCTCCTGCGAGGAGACTTAAGGAAATGTAGGTGAGGGGAGTTATTTCTGGGACTGAGATGCCAACATGGGTAGGACAGCAGAAAAGGGAGAACTACATGTCCTGCCAGCGAGTGCTGAACGTGTCCAAGATGAATGGTAATTTGGACGTACTTGAAGATTTTAAAAGTTTTATTCAAATATACATACAGGAAAATGCCCATAAGCTCATTGCTCAGTGGATTTGTGCAATTGAGTATACATGTGCAACCAGCCCCAAACCAAGAGACAGTATTACCAGCACCCCAGCACCCAGAAGCTGTTCTTGTGCTCCTTCCAATCACTATCTCCTTTCCCACTGAGGCTAACCTCTTACAGTGTGGGTGAATTTACCTTTATTTGTATTTCATGTGAATGGACTCATAGAGTACGTACTCCTTTGTGCCTGCCTCGTTTTCTTCAACGTTATGTTTGTGAGATTCATCCAGGCTGCCTGTGTTGTGGTTTCTTTATCCTCAGCACTTTGTAATATTCTATTGTGTGAACAGACCCCGATTTATTTATCCATTCTACTGTTGATGGGCATTTGACTAATTTCCAGTTTAGAGCTGCTGTGAACATTCTAGTACATGTCTTTTGGTGAATATGTGTACATTTCTGTTTAATGTATACTGAAAAATAGAATTATTAGGCCAAAGCTATGCTTTAGTCGATACTGACAAACAGGGAACACACGTTGCTATTCCCACTAGGCCTAATTTTAAAAAACACAAAGGTTAATAATAATAGTTATCAGTGAATTATGCTGTTTTCCAGGAAGTAAAAAAAGAATGGCATCATGGAGTAGCATTCACTTACATGGATTACAATAAAATACTGACAAGTGAACATAAGTACATGGTATAAGAAAGGAAAGATGAAAAATTCTTACCTTATAGTGGGATTTCCTTGAATTCACAGCTTTTAAATGCTCAGTTTCCATAAAGAGTGGTAGAGAGAATGGATTCAAGAAATGTTGGCAGCTTGTAAGATGCTTTTTTAAAAACCCATGATTTATATTACTTACATTTCTTAATGAATGCGCACACACACACACACACACAAACACAGATTCCAAGAGAGGAAAGAGAAAGAGAGGAGCTGAGCTTTTACAAGGTGGAACAACTCGCCCATGATTAAAAGAAGTGAGAACTGGAAAGTCAGATCTGTTAGGGCCCGTCATCAAAACTCTGGTATTCAGTAATGACACAAGACTTGGCACACTGTTTGCTGAAAGAATTAATTAGTGGATTATGACCAAATAACTTTGTTCCATTTGCCTCACATGGTATTAAGGTAGCAGTTAATTCTAGAAACTAGCAAACTTTCACAAAAGGAATATCTGGAGTTTCTCTCTTCCAGACAGGTGGTGTGAAACACAGTGGCTGCCATATTTACTGACCATCTACTCTGTGCCCAAATCATACTGAAATCTCTGATCAGGATGAGATCACAAGGCAATTTCCAAACCCAGAAGAGCAATACATAAACCCAACCTAGCTTAATGTTCTTATACTGGTGAAATTTTTTTTAAAACCTAGCTGTGAAAATAAACCATCATCACTAGAAGGGCCAAATGAAGGTTCAAGGGTGGAAAATAAACAAGGAATCAAAAAATGAGAACTTAGAGACCCTCATGTGCCACAGACAGCAAGTGCACTGAGGTGCCAGGAAGGTGAGACCCCTGTGGGTGGCATGTATGGGAAAGGACTTACAAAGAAAGAACTAGCATCAGCACTTGGAGGGAGGATGGAAGGTGGGTAAATATGTAGAAGTTTGGAAAGACAGTCCAGCTAGTGACAGTGTGACCAAGAGTAGGGAAGCAGAGATGCATGTGTCTGTTCAAAGGACCCTGAGTAACACTTCTTTGACTAGAGTGGATAGTTGGGACCAGTCTTGACAGCAACTGCATAACTCAGAGCCAAGGGAAGATGACAGGCCTTGGAATGTGTGGCATTTACATTACTGTTGGGGTTTATGGCCCAGGCAAGCCCGGGTTTCTATGAGCATGAGAACTGTGGCAGCGCTGCTGGCACACCCACGCCTTCCACCTTTGAAAACTGATCTCAAATGTGACAGTTCATCCCACTGCTGGAGGCCTGCCATCAGAGCTGGATTTCCCAGATCCATCACATGACAGACAGAGTCAGCCTCCTGATCACATGCAGCTCCGGGAGCTTGGTGTATCATTGAGGGCAGATATGGACACTAATAAGCATGAGCTGCAGATATAAACATAGAAAGACAGATTTAGCTGGGAAGATTCTCCACCTGGGAGGGAGGCCAAAAATGGCCAAAATAACCTTTAAGTGGATCAAGGGGTGTCATGAAGATTTGGAGGATGAGCCATTCCAAGTATGTGGGGGACTGAGCTAGAGGTGGAAAGAGGAGGTATGCAAAACATTTAGTGGGAGTAGAGATCCACCACCTGGGCAAAGCATGATTATTCTCTTTGGAAAGAAATTATTTTGAACATCTAACAGAAGATCCATTTCAAAGTTTAACCTTACAGAAAGACTGCCATTTGCAGTTAAAAGGGAAACATACAATATCATTTATTTGCATAGTACTTAGGGTGCATGTTCTGAATTGCTGGAGTTGGGGAACTTAATGTTCTTACACTGGTTGAGCAAGACAATATTTCTCTATATTTTAATATATTTGCAGTGTTATAAGCCTCATATACAGACAGTGTTGCTCTTAAAACAAAATCTTTTGGGGGGAAAAAAAGAGACTTAGAATGTAAGTAAAGAGAGGAACATTAACCACAGGATATTTGTTATACCGAACAAACGCATGAGACCAGACAAAACATACCTCCCTGAGACTGAGCTCATAAAGATATTTAAGTTTTAGTTTAGCGGGGTTTTTGGTGGTTACTTAACAACAGTATATGAATCATGACTTGCAGAAAGTTAAAGTTTCTAATTTTATTTGGGAAAAGTGTTTTAAAATTTCTATGGGGAATTTAATTCTTAATACTGCCAAGTATAACCAAAACTTTCCCAGATTTCTATGGCCTGTGGTAAAAATGGGGACCCACTGATATTAATGTCCCAGTATCGCTGGCTCATTACCTCCATGTGCAAAGGTGGGGGCTTACTTTAGAGCCCTACCCGCCAATCTCCTCATGCCCTATCCCCCCTGTATATCTCACAAGGTCACCAGGACAAATTCACACACTGTAGATACTTGCTGCCTTAAGCTAACTTGAGTGGACACTTCAAACTTGCCAATATCTCTATGAAGAACAGCTTTCCTGCCTGCATGCCATCTCAGGCTACTGACGCCCAAAAATCTATCAGGGTATCAAGTTGCACTGGCTTCCCTTGAACTCTCATAATGCTGAAGGTCAGATGGAAGATAGCCATTCTCCCAATTCTGCACCTTGAGTTAACACTGTTTGGAGTCCAAGCTTGATAAAGTCTTTTGTGAAAAATTTCCTCTTGGCCTCTGTCTTCAGAAAACCCAAACATTAATCTCTGTGATCCAAGTAGGAGACAAATACAAACCTCTCCATTTCCATCTCCCTACTGTGTACCTCAACTCATGCTGGAGGTTATAGATCATTAATTTTGCAGGCACAGCCAGACTTTCTTTCCCAGTTTAGGTTTAGTCAAAATGCTCCTATACTTGAGAATGTATGCATGCCTAGTACCTAAGCCTTAACTATTTTTAAAGTATGCACATAATTTACAATAGAGTAGAAACAAATGTGGCTTGCTGTCCATGATATTCCCCACCTTGGAATATGTGCTTCTCATCAACGCTGAGAACAGAAGCCCACCAAGGTTCTTGATAATAGAACTTTCATAAGGTCTAGGATAGCAGTCCTGAGAAGTCTGTCTTCTGAATAGCCTTCAGCATGACTCAGGAAACTGGACTCTCATACCTAATCACTGATCATTTGGTATTTGGGGCAAGATGCCTAGTTGATCTTTTTAATGTAGTCAGATTAGGTATTTTTAGGTTGCTCCCTGTACTACAATTCTATCATGCTGTTAGTCTAGAGGCTTTTCATAAAGCTCCCCCCTGACCCTGGCCCTCCTTTACCGGTTTTCCTTTGATACTGTGGGGGAATCAAAATGCTTGCACTGGAAAGGGTTAAAAACAGAGCCACACAATGATAAAGCATCAATAAACAAAAACGTTGCCAGCATAAAGCTAGTGAAATGGCCTTGGTATCTAAGGGACAATCACTTCTTTAAACATGAACAACAAGGTCCTGCCAGAAATCAGCATCCGCATTTTTGTGGTCTCCTTTCTCATAGATTATTATCTTTGGATGCTCCTTGGGTGGGTGGTCCCTTGTGCATAATGGAGACTGCTGATTCTGCAGCAGGGCTTGACTTAAAATAACCACAGGTTTGGTATTTTCTAGCACTTATGGCAGATTTCCTTTCCTAAACACTTCTCTGTTTTACTTAACCTCAAAAAGGAAGTTTGGAATCCTGCTGGTAAATCTCCTCCCTTTTCACTAGGAAATTGCTAGTTAGCCATTTGAGGAGAATTAAAGCAAAATATCAGGCAGCAGGGCCTTATCCTGCTTATCCTCATCCTCTTAGTTGCAATGATCAGACAAGTTCTGGGCCCTTTCTGAGGATACGAGTTCATCTTAGTTGTGATAACCATGAGCAGAACTTTAGACACTGACCTGAGTGAACTAAACTCCGTTCTCCTGAAAGTTCATGTAGACTAGACTTGGCAGTAGAACAAAATCACCACAAGCTTTTTTTATCTTAGATGTACTTTCAAGGTATCAGGTAACTGAATTGTGAATGAAAGGTAGTTGCCTCACTCTAAAAAGGGTTTGCAAACTGTTGCCCCTGGCCCACACTGAGGCTTCTGTCCATTTTTATAAATAAAGTTTTATTGGAATATAGCCACACCCTTTTGTTTAGGTATTGTCTGTGGCTAATTTCACATTTGACCAGAGTTGGGTAGTTTTGATGGAGATCATATGTCACTCAAAGTCAAAAAAATTTACTGTGTGTCCCTTTACAGAAAAGGTTTGCAGACCCCTGCTTAAAACAATTCCATTTGGGGATTAAAAAAAAAAAAAAAAAACCCCACAAAAAACGAAAAACAAAGACTGTGGTTTTGAGAACGCTAACTTCTGAACAACATTTAGTTATGTTTATTGTATTTAGGACAGAGTCACCCTAGCTAAGTTTCCTGGAATACTTGCTAGTTCTACAGAATGTTACCAGATTTAACAAAAGAAAAAGAGAATGTGGTCAAATAAATTTGGCAAATGCCAGAATAAGCCTAGCGAAACAAACTGATTTTTGGTAGCCCTTATTAATTCATTTAATGTGCTAACATACATGACAAGTTTACAAAAGGGGGTTAGATTACACAGAATTTCTGAAGCTGCTAGGCCTTAGCAAACCTTTTTCATGGGGGCATCTCACAGAGTTAATGTTCAAGAACACACTGCGGGAAAAATGACTTGTTTATAACTGGCAAATCTGATAATACTGTATTAGATCACACCATGTCTTCAAGAATGCTTAACTTTAAGAAGAGTAAGTTGGCTGACAAGAGATAGGTAGTTACCACAGGTTGCACAATTACTCAGGGTTTATATAAAATTTTAACTCTTTCAGTAGTAGTTAGCTCTAGAATGCATTAGGGACAATGTTATGTTGACAACATCACTATGATGACATAACAGGAAAGAACTCCATGCACAAAACTCCCACTCAATGCAGCAAAATTCTCAGGCCCTTTCTTCACCCCCCATATTTTAGAAAAGCAATATGTCTATGGAACAAGTGTTCAAATCACAGTCCCCAGTGAATGCAGCTTACTTCTGACCAACCAGTACTTACTATGGGAAGGTTATGTGGGCGTCAAGAGGTCTAGGAAAGCCTATGTGTCCTCTGGGGGACATTGCAAGGAACAATGGAAAAGTTCCTGAATATCGGGAAATGTTTTCTCAAGATCAAGAGATGTATTGGCATGTGGGAGAGATTCCAAAGCAGCTCTACTGCCCGAAACATTTCAAATTTGACTGCTAGCTGCCAGGGCCAATTTTGTCGAAGGGCAATTTCAGTACAGTGGCACACAGTGTCCTAGGCTGCCTAAGTTAGGCAGATCCAGTGAAATTGTGATTATGTTTCCAAAGGCAAGGTTTTTACCACCAAACGTATTTTTTTTTTTTAAGTTCCTACTGACATTGTCATCTATTTGCCTAAGAATGTTACTGATGATAAGCCAGGTATTTGTTCACTGTAGTCAAGCAGGACTTGGAAATCAAAACAGCTTCTCCACAGTCTAAAAAGGATTTGGCAGCTCTAGAAAATGACTTCCACCTCAGAGAGTACTAGGAACTTGCCTGCTTGCTTGCAAGAACACTGAGCTTTCAAATGGCTCATGTTTCTGCAGCCTAGGTCTGAGAAGGAAAGCCATCCTTGCCCAATGCAGGGTAAGGAGCAGAGAGGTTGAAAGGCAGGCAGATCACAGCTGATCTGAAATTGTAAGCTTCCCCATCATCACACCTTGTAAACACTAGAAAACACAAAAGAGAGGCCCTGCTCAGGGATCCTTTGTCTAAAGTCTTTATCATGGTGCTCATTATATAACAGTCTCTGGCTGGATGCTATGAGGAACATTCCTGATGATTGGCACCACTCAGCCTTTCCAGAATCAATAAACTCTGAAACTCAGGACTTCAGAAACCAACAAAAGGGATTGTTTGGGAAAAGCGAAAATACTAACATCAACAAATGATTCTTAGCCAGATCCACTATTAATATTAATTATACTAATGACCTCTAATTTTTTAATCTGAAGCAGACCACTATTGACAGTGCACTTATTACCTCATTAATCCTAACAGAAACCTATGAAGTAAGGATGATTAAACCTATTTTACAAAGAGGAAACAAGCTCAGAGATTGGTTGTTTTGCCTTAGGCCATGTATGATTCCAATCCAAGTGTGTCTGTTTCAAGACCTAAAATCTGTTGCCTGTGTTTTATGTGCTGAATTTTAAGTAGGCCCGATTTCATTCCCACTATGAATACTCTACTGTCCAAAAGCTCACAATCAACTACTTGCTGATTACAACATTCATTTAGCAAATATTTACTGAGGGCCTGTTATATGTCAGGCAACGTGCTTGGTGCTGAGGATACAACATTGAACACAACAGCCAAACATCCCTGGAAACTTCAATCATGGGAGAAAGAACATATGCTTAAAAATAAATTCATTTCAAATTACATCATATTACATTATATTAGAAGGTACTAAGTGCTGTGGAGGAAATAAGATAGGGATGAGGAACAGGGGATGCCAGAAGGATACAAGGTCGATTAAGGTAGTCAGAGAAGGCCTCTGGAGAAGTTACCATTTGAGCAAAGATCTGCAGGAGGTGAGAAAATGAGCACTGAGAATATCTAGAAGAGTGGATCCAGGCAGTGGGAACAGCAAGGGCAAAGGCCCTGAGGTAGGAGTATAATTAACATGCTTGATCTAGAACAAGGAAGGCAGAGTGATGAGCAAGATAATGAGCTTCCTTTTATACTGCAGTGCATCTCCCCTCTCCTCCACTCCAAACTCTTCATACTTCTCTCTTCCATACAGGTGAGTAAACTTCCATTCTTCTAAGCTATCCTTATCTAACTTTTGGCAGTACAGTTAATATTTCACCTTTCCACATGTATTTTTTTTTTTATTTTTTTCTGCTCTGGTACTACTAGCCAGTGGACATCCTAACCAGTGTGTCTGGCATTCTGACAGCCTACATACAAAAAATTCCAAGAATGTTTCATTGATTTGTCCTCCCCCCACCCTCCCCCCACTCCCGCCACTAACTCTTAGGACTCAACCATCTGACTTGTATTTGTGAGGGAATGGGTATATAAATTCTGTAGGAAGTCCATGGCTTTGTGAAGAAGATACTTATTTTCCATGATTTTTGTTTGATAAAACCCATCCCCCTCTTATCACTGCTTTCTTTTTTTTTTTTTCCCCTCCAAAAGCAGTGATATGGATGGAGAGGGGGGGCTACCAAACAAAAACCATGGAAAATTAGTCTTGTCTTGAAAAAGCCATGGGATTTCCTCCAGAATTTAAGTACACAATACTTCTCCCTATCTTCACCCGCTTCAGAAACTCAGCTTCTTTTTTATTTCACCTAAATTTCAGGTGATTACTATTTTCACAGTCATGATGTGATAGTCAAACATAGATCTCTGAAATTAGCACATGAAAAAAAAGAAATTTCCTTTGGTAGCAGAAGTTATCCTTGCCCTGCCCATATCCTGCAGAACTCCCAGCGAACCTCCAACTGCCAATATTTGCATCTCTGTACCTAAGGGCACTGTTTCCCAGAAATGCAAAAGGCACTCAGCTCACCTGCCATGCCCACACAGGGCAGGCCCAGGGTTACCAGGGAATTCATTCCCCCCCCCCCCCAGGAGTAGCCCTTACCTATCAGTCTTAGGAATTGCTATATAAGTATGCCAGCTCCACCGCCCCTCAGTAGAGATAGACTGAAGTGTGGGTTTTGCAGCATTTCCCTGCAGAATTAAGCACCATTCACTCACCGTAACAGATGGTTTAATACCTTACCCTTTACTGGCCTCTTCCTTTCCTGGAATCAATTCCTCACTCCCCTATTGTTATTTCCTATACCTTCCAAATTAATTACTTGCACCAGAATCCTCATCTCAGTTTTTAGTCTGGAAGAATCCAAACTAAGCCATCTCACCATTAATGTTCAGATTATATGTCATATGTTATTTAAATGAAGATACTTTTCATTTGTTGGAGGAGTTAATTACTACTACTCTTCATCATCTAAGCTATTTGTGCCCAAAACAAATACTGAAGCCTAGCCATTAAAATAAAAATGAGAAAGAATAAACCTCTGATGCTTGAATCTAAGTATGTACATCTATGTAGGACATGCTGGCCAGAATATATGTAATTTAGGGTGTATGCTCTTAAAAATACTGGAAAGTAGAGTATTTTTGAAAAACTGGTATTTACCCCAAAGATACAGAGGTAGTGAAAAGAAGGGGCACATGCACCCCAATGTTCATAGCAGCAATGTCCACAGTAGCCAAACTGTGGAAGGAGCCAAGATGCCCTTCAACAGATGAATGGATAAAGAAGATGTGGTTCATATATACAATGGAATATTACTCAGTCATCTGAAAGGATGAATACCCACCATTTGCATCGACATGGATGGAACTGGAGGGGATTATGCAAAGTGAAATAAATCAAGCAGAGAAAGATAATTATCATATGGTTTCACTCATGTGTGGAACATAAGGAATAGTGCAGAGGACCACAGGGGAAGGGAGGGAAAACTGGATGGAAAGAAATCAGAGAGGAAGACAAACCATGAGAGACTCTCCTGGAATGAAACTGAGGGTTACAGAAGGGAGGGGGCTCAGGGGATGGGGGAACCACGTGATGGGTATTAAGGAGGGCACGTGTGGTGATGAGCACTGGGTGTTATATGCAACTAATGAATCATTGAATACTACATCAAAAACTAATGATGTACTATATGCTGGCTAATTGAACATAATAAAAAAAAAGAATGACCAAAAAAACAAATAAAAAAATAAATACATTGATTAAGTTGAAAAAAAAGAAAAGAAAAACTGAATGATCAGGGTAGAAAGACAAAGCTATGTAGAGCAAGATATTGAAGAGAGAATGATTTGGAACATATAAACCTGGGTGCCTTTCCTGGATCCACAACTTTCCAGATGGGTCATTTTGTGTAACTTAGAGAAATAACATTGCTTCATCTGATAATTCAGACAATGTGTGACAAGAGCTTATCACAGGCCTTGGTGTGTAGTAAGTGCTTCATATATTTAGATTTCCTGAAAAGGCAGGCAGGTACTGCCCATGCAGACAAACATTCCTGAATCATTTCACCACCCATACCACAACCACAACTTTCCTGATATCACACAAATAGCTAACGATGCTTCCTGGTTCTAATCTGTGGTTGCTCTGGCACTGGATGTGTGTCTATAAACAGTCAATTCGTATTACTTCTGGTATCCTGAAGTGCCTTAGCTAGGGTAAAACATTTTATTATTCCACAAGTAATTTACAGCCATATTTCTCTGGTTCCATCACTCCGTCCTTACTCTGAATTCAATCTTTGATCTTTGGAACTGGCCAGCATGGGTAGGCATTTGTGCTGGGGATGCAGGACATGTCTTCCATCTGGACTTAAGAGAGAAACTGGCAACTAGTCTTTAGGGCCTACATTCTCCAGCAGTTGACTCTAATCCTGCTGTGTAGTCCTGCTTCGTGGGTTAACCCATGTATGGCTTCTACTTTAATCTCTACCTGCTGCCTCATTTCTAAGTAATTTGTTCCCCTTAGTTTAATTCTATAAACAATTGGGGCTCTAGCATTTGGAAGAGAAAAATAAAATTCAAAAGGGACTGATGTATTTAAAATCTAGCAGGATTATGTGATGATTGAGGTCATTTAATACAATGAAAGTTTTCATCTGGTTTTAGCTTTGAACTTGAGAATGTCAGATACCAAAACTATAAGCTGCTTAGGAACAGGCTGGATGAGAAAACATTCTACTTATTTCTGAGATGCATTGTGTAAGTATTAAACCTCAGACATTGAAATTATGTAGAGCCTTTATGTTGGAAATTATAATTAGAAAGTATCATGATAAGGGCCTTTGCTGAGTTATTTATACATTTGTGTTTTGTGGAACTTACCATTATTGGCTCTGGCATTCTCTGTGGAGGTGGCTGGGTTTAGTATTCTCTTTGCATAGCTGTCAGGGGCATGAGGGTGTATGCTCAGTACACAAGGTCTGCAAGCTGAGGTGACCCTGTTCTCATCCCTTCATCCCTCACCCCATATAATGAATTGCTTCCTTCCCTCAGGAGCACCCAGGGTAACAAGTCAGGCTTGCTTGCTTATCACCTATACTGCCTTGAAAATCCTCTTCAAAAATGCATTTTGTTCTTAGGCATTTACAAGTAAATACATCTTACCTTGTGACCCTCAAGTAGAATTCTTCTTGAGCACCCTAGACTCTGTAAGTGTATGAGTTTGCTAGGACAGCCATAATAAAATACCACAGACTGGGTGACTTAAACAATAAAAATTTATCTTTCACAGTTCTGGAGGCTAGAAGACCAAAATGAAGCTTCCAGCAGCATTGGTTTCATTCTGGGGCCTCTCTCCTTGCCTCGTAAATGGTCACCTTCTCATTGTGTCCTCACACAATCTGTGTATGTGTGTGTGCTGTGTGCATACACACACACTCACAAGTGCCCCCGGTATCTCTCTGTATGTCCTAATCTGTTCTTCTTTAAGGACACTAGTCAGATAGAATTAGGGCCTACCCTGAGGACCTCATTTTAACTTAATTACCTCTTTATAGGCCCTATAGGGGTCTCATTCTGAGGTACTGGGGATAAGGGCTTCAACATACGTATTTGTCTTTGTCTGATTTATTTCACTTAGCATAATACCCTCAAGGTCCATCCATGTTGTCAGAAATGGCAAGATCATCCTTTTTTTATGACTGAACAATATTTCATTGGGTATATTATACCACATTTTCTTTTTTTTAAATTTTATTTTATTATGTTATGTTAATCACCATACATTACATCATTAGTTTTTGATGTAGTGTTCCATGATTCATTGTTTGCGTGTAACACCCAGTGCTCCATTCAGTACGTGCCCTCTTTAACACCCATCACCAGGCTAACCCATCCCCCTACCTCCCTCCCCTCTAGAACCCTCAATTTGTCTCTCAGAGTCCATAGTCTCTCATGGTTCATCTCCCTCTCCGATTCCCCCCCTTCATTTTTCCCTTCCTACTATCTTCTTCTTTTTTTTAAACATATAATGTATTATTTGTTTCAGAGGTACAGGTCTATGATTCATCAGTCTTACACATTTTCTTGATCCATTCATCCATCGATGGTTGTTTCTAAATCTTGGCTATTATAAATCATGCTGCAATGAACACAGGGGTGCATATATCTTTTCAAGTTAGTGTTCTCACTTTCTTTGGATAATTACCCAGAAGTGGAATTGCTAGATCATATGGTGGCTCTATTTTTAATTTTTTGAGGAACCTCCATACTGTTTTCCATAGTGGCTATACCAATTTACATTCCTATCAACAGAACACAAGGGTTCCCTTTTTTCCATATCCTCACCAACACTTGCTATTTCTTGTCTTCTTGATAATAGACTTTCTAAGTAACAGGTGTGAGGTGATATCTCATTGTGGTTTTAATTTTCATTTCCCTGGTGACTAGTGATGTTGAGTATCTTTTCATGTATCTGTTGGCCATCTGTATGTCTTCTTGGGAAAAATACCTATTCAGATCGCCTGCCCATATTCTAAATTGGATTTTTAAACTTTTTGCTATTGAGCTGTATGAGTTCTTTATATATTTTGGAAATTAACCCCTTATCAGATATATGATTTGCAAATATTTTCTCTGATTTGGTATGTTGCCTTTTCATTTTGGTGATGGTTTCCTTTACTATGCAGAAGATTTTTAGTTTGATGCAGTCCTACTTGTTAATTTGCTTTTGTTGCCTTTGCTTTTGGTGTCAAATCTAAAAAATCATCACCAAGACCAATGTCAAGGAGCTCACTGCCTATATTTTCTTCTAAAAGTTCTACACTTCAGATTTTACATTCAAGTCTTTAATCCATTTTGAGTTATTTTTGTTTATGTTATAAGACAGTGGTCTGGTTCATTCTTTTGCATATAGCTGTCCAGTTTTCTCAACATCATTTTTTGAAGAGACTGTCCTTTCACCATTATACATTCTTGGCTCCTTTGTCTTAGGAAATTGACCACATATGCATGGGTTTACTTCTGGGCTCTCTATTCTGTTCCATTGATCTATGTGTCTGTTTTTATGCCAATACCATGCTATTTTGATTACTATAGCTTTGTGATATAGTTTGAAATCAGGGAGTGTGATGCCTCCAGCTTTGTTCTTCTTTTTCTTTTTTTTTTTAAAGATTTTATTTATTTAATTGACAGAGAGAGAGAGAGACAGCGTGAGGGGGAACACAAGTAGGGGGAGTGGGAGAGGGAGAAGCAGGTCTCCCGCTGAGCAGGGAGCCCGATGCGGGGCTCGATCCCAGGACCCCAGGATCATGACCTGAGCCGAAGGCAGTCGCTCAACCAACTGAGCCACCCAGGCGCCCCTGTTCTTCTTTTTCAAGATTGCTTTGACTATTTTGGATCTTTTGTGGTTCCATAGAAGCTTTAGCATTGTTTGTTCTATTTCTGTGAAAAACAGCATTAGAATTTTTTTTTAATTTTATTTTATTATGTTATGTTAGTCACCATACAATACATCATTAGCTTTTGATGTAGTGATCCATGATTCATTGTTTTCGTATAACATCCAGTGCTCCATGCAGTCCGTGCCCTCCTTAATACCCATCACTGGGCTAACCCATCCCCCCACTCCGCTTCCCCTCTAAAACCCTCAGTTTGTTTCCCAGAGTCCAGAGCCTCTCATGGTTCATCTCTCCCTCCAATTTCCCTTCATTTTTCCCTTCCTTCTCCTAATGTCCTCCATGCTATTCCTTATGTGCCACAAATAAGTGAAACCATATGATAATTGACTTTCTCTGCTTCACTTATTTCACTTAGCATAATCTCCTCCAGTCCCATCCATGTTGATGTAAAAGTTGGGTATTCATCCTTTCTGATGGCTGAGTAATATTCCATTGTATATGTGGACCACATCTTCTTTATCCATTCATCTGTTGAAGGGCATCTCGGCTCTTTCCACAGTTTGGCTATTGTGGACATTGCTGCTATGAACATTGGGGTGCATATGGCCCTTCTTTTCACTACATCTGTGTCTTTGGGGTAAATACCCAGTAGTGCAATTGCTGGGTCACAGGGTAGCTCTATTTTTAATTTTCTGAGGCACCTCCACACTGTTTTCCAAAGTGGCTATACCAACGTGCATTCCCACCAACAGTGTAAGAGGATTCCCCTTTCTCCACAACCTCTCCAGCATTTGTTGTTTCTTGCCTTGTCAATTTTTGCCATTCTAACTGGTGTAAGGTGGTATCTCAATGTGGTTTTGATTTGAATTTCCCTGATGGCTAATGATGATGAACATTTTTTCATGTGTCTGTTAGCCATTAGAATTTTGATAGGGATTGCACTGAATATTTTTCCATTTATTTGTGTCTTCCTTAATTTCTTTCATCAATGTCTTATAATTTTCAGTGTACAGGTCTTTTACCTCCTTGGTTAAATTTATTCCTTAGGTATTTTATTTTATTTTATTTTATTTTATTTTACGTTTTGATACACTTGTAAATGGGATTGTTTACTTAATTTCTATTTCTGATAGTTCATTAACAGTGATATTTTCATATCATCAGCCTTATTAGTTGCTGCTGCAACTAAAAAAGCTGTATTTCTCTGAATATTAGTAGCAAAAAGAAAAGAAAGAAAAATTAGTATTGTTGCTTATTTATATGACTATATTTACTTATTATTTTTAAGATGTTTGTACTGCTTTCATTTACAAAGTCCCACTTTTTATGGGTGCTGCAGCACATAAAGTATGCTATATCAAAATCAGTATGTAGGTTCTAGCAGGAATAATTTGAATACTCCTATCTGTGTCAACTACTTCCAGAACTCAGCAAGGGCTACTGGAAGTCTTTTCAGATGTTTACTTTATTTTAGTATTTACTAATAACTGAAATTCCAAGATTTTTAAAAAAGAAACTCATTAATTCCCTCTGAACCTAAACTCTCATCTTTGGCTGGTTTCTCTTATAATTGGCCTGGATGGAAGAGTCACACAGGAAACCGGAGCTCATCTGAAAAGTGGAAATCAGTGAATCCTTGTACATTTAACTTTCATTAAAAATGCATGAACACATCAATTTGCCAAATAGATGACTGATTAATATGGTCTAAAGTTTGCTTAATGGATTGCATTTTTTTTTTTTTAAGTTTGTGTAAAGAGATGTCCCAAATCTTTTTTACTACAAAGTACTTTATACTGAATTCTTTGCAGATACTGGGTCAGGCTTATCTTTCACCTGTTTATTAAGCTATTCATCCAACAATCTTCAAATGCTTTCTAAACTCTAAAAATGTTGAGTTTGATTTCGGAATTGCCACAGATATTGGAAGGAACTTCTGGAAAAAAAAAGTGGGAGAGTCTCAGAAGCTAGAACAAAGCTGTAAGTTTTTGTGTTTTTTTTTTTTTAATGTAGGGTTTATCTTATTTATTTATTTGAGGGAGACAGAGAGAAAATTAGCAGGGGGAGGGGGAGGGCAAAAGAAGGGGGAGAAGGAGAGGGAAAAGCCGACTCCCCCCTGAGCAGGGAGCGGACATGGGGCTTGATCCCAGGACTCTGGGATCATGACCTGAGCCAAAGGCAGACACTTAACTGATTGAACCACCCAGGCACGCCTAGAACAATGCTATAACTTTTAAGGATATTGTCCATATATCATTTTAACATGATTTTTTCAAAATCACAGAATTTTGAGCACAATTCAACTTAATTTTGTTAAAATGTAAAAATGGAATATTTTGGCCTGAAATCATCTCAGTCTATATTTTTCAGATTATAGGAAGAAGTTTCTTTTTACAAGTTACATCCAATGTATAGCATTTGATTTTTTTTTTTATTAAAAAGGGACTACATTGGGGCATCTGGGTGCCTCAGTCGTTAAGCGTCTGCCTTCAGCTCAGGTCATGATCCCAGGGTCCTGGGATCCAGCCCCACATCAGGTTCCCTGCTCAGCAGGAAGCCTGCTTCTCCCTATTCCACTCCCCATGCTTGTGTTCCTGCTCTCACTATCTCTCTGTTAAATATATTAATAAAGTCTTTAAAAGGGGGGGGGACTATATTATTATTAAATTGAAACACTACAGTAAGGTATAAAGTAATAAATAACTGGTCTCTTTTTCTTGCCACTCTCCTCACCACAATTCCAACTTAAATCCTCTCAATCTCTCACTGCAGAGGAAATCAGTGGTAATGATTTCTTGTATGTCCTTACAGATACGTCCTATGCATTAACATATCTACCTTTTTTATGCAAATAGAACCCTAGTCTGCATAGAGTACTACAACTTGCTCTATAAGCACACTTACAAAATATCTTTATATTTGCTTGCAAGCTTATCATTTAGATAAGTCCATTATGTGACAAATGGTATTCACATTTTGAATCATCTTCTATATACCATTATACACCTATTGGAATGGCTAAAAAAAAAAGAGAGAAAACAAACAAAAGAACCAATTGCTGTTGAGGATGCAGAGCTGCAGGAACTCTAAATCATTGCTTAAAGGAATGCAAAGTGGTATAGCCACTTTGGAAAATAATTTGGCAGTTTCTTACAAAGCTAAACAAAGTCTCATCGTGTGATACAACAATTGTGTTCCTAGGCATTTACCTAACTAATTTGAAAACTTATAAATTTATATCCACACAAAAACCTGCAGGTGAATGTTTATAGCATTTTTATTTGACTTTTAATTGATCCAAACTGGAATCCGTTAAGATATCTTTTACTATGTGAATGGATAAACAAACTGTAGTACATAAGACAAAAATACATGAGCTATCAAATCACAAGAAGACATGGTTGAATTTTAAATGCATTTTTCTAAAAGAAAGAAGCCAATCTGAAAAGGCTTTATACTGTATGATTCCAACTACCTGACATTTCCAAAAAAGCAAAACTTTTGGTATTTATTGGTTTGTGTATACCCTATGTACATCAAGGAGATTATACTATGCATTTTATATAAATTGTAACTATTTTCCTAGTGTGATATTTACCTTTTGACATACTATTATGATTTATGAAGACCCGACTTATATCACCTTTCCTTCTCTCTCCCACACAATCAGCCTTCTCAACTGAATTTTATCACTTTAATCGTATAACTTAAAATAATATACTAGTTTAATTTTTTTTGTCCTACAATATGGAGAGTAGCTTGACTTTATTTCATAAGATAAATATTTTATCATCTACACTATTCCTTTTAGCTCACCTACTATTTCAATTCCAAATTATATCATATGTATTTATACATTTACATTCTTTTCTATAATCATGACTAAATTTTCAATTTATAAACGTGTTTAATTTTTATAATTGCATTAATATTATTCTCTGAAGAGCTATGAATCACTATGACTTCATTGCCTTTCTTGTATCTTTCTTGACTTTTTAATTGTCTTTATTTTACATTTTTCTTTTTTCCTTTTTTGTGTTTGCTTTTTCTTTTGCACAATTTATAAAAAATATCTTTATTTTTTTATTTTTTTAAATGTATCTTTAAATTCACCCAAATTTCTGAGAGGGAGTTAAACAGCCATCCTATAATCACTTCCTTTCCAGTAGGACACTCTTAGTCTAAAGGAAAGAAAGCCAATGATCTGGCCTGAGGCCTGTCAACTGGACCTAAATGTAAAAAGGCTATTGAGTTTTGGTAGGAGGAGAAGTCTTAATTTATAGAACGACCTTTGTAAGACATCCCTGGTCAAAGAATTACCAGCAAATAAACCCAGGTTCCACAGATTTTGAAGCATGGCTCCCTGGAGAATGCTGTAAAAACAAATCAACTCTATGGGATATAGAATAGAGATGTTTCATAACCTAAACATTCTCTGCTTTGTGAACAAACCCACAAACTCCACCTAGAGATTTAATCTATTATTCTAGGCCAGCTGTGCATCACCAATGTCAAAAGGAAGGACCTAGGGACTCATGTAAGTTGTTTTATTCTTTTCTCTACTTCATCTAGAGCTTGTATGATCACCTATATCCTCTAAATTATTAGTAAAGCTTGATATTGGCTAAAATGTCTGATTTGTGTGAGTCTGATTGACAATCCAGTCCTGTGGCTTAGCTCAATATCCATTCAATTAAACCTCCCTAATGTTCTTATTCTATAGCTCCCTTCTTGGATACTGATTTCCTTTCCAGGTCTTTCTGTCTTGCTATAAAATGTAATGAATTCATTCCAGTCCTGCCATAAAGAGGCAGGCTAATTCACCAAAATATTAATCTCCAAAGTATCAATTTAGTAAACAACCAATTAGCCAAATTTATCAAATTGACCTAATTCACTTTATTTTCAGAAATATTTATAAAAATTATGGTTTTTTTTTTTTTTACTTATTTTATTTTTTTATTTTATTTTTATTCTTATGTTAATCCCCATACATTACATCATTAGTTTTAGATGAAGTGTTCCATGATTCATTGTTTGTGCATAACACCCAGTGCTCCATGCAGAATGTGCCCTCCTCAATACCCACCACCAGGCTAACCCATCCTCCCACCCCCCTCCCCTCTAGAACCCTGTTTGTTTTTCAGAGTCCATCGTCTCTCATGGTTCGTCTACCCCTCCAATTTCCCCTGCTTCATTCTTCCCCTCCCGCTACCTTCTTCTTCTTCTTCTTTTTCTTTCTTAACATATATTGCATTATTTGTTTCAGAGGTACAGATCTGAGATTCAACAGTCTTGCACAATTCACAGCGCTTACCAGAGCACATACCCTCCCCAGTGTCTATCACCCAGTCACCCCATCCCTCCCACCCCACCCCCCACTCCAGCAACCCTCAGTTTGTTTCCTACAATTAAGAATTCCTCATATCAGTGAGATCATATGATACATGTCTTTCTCTGTTTGACTTATTTCACTCAACATAATACCCTCCAGTTCCATCCACGTCGTTGCAAATGGCAAGATCTCATTCCTTTTGATGGCTGCATAATATTCCATTGTATATATATACCACATCTTCTTTATCCATTCATCTGTTGATGGACATCTTGGCTCTTTCCACAGTTTGGCTATTGTAGACATTGCTGCTATAAACATCGGGGTGCACGTACCCCTTCGGATCCCTACTTTTGTATCTTTGGGGTAAATACCCAGTAGTGCAATTGCTGGATCATATGGTAGCTCTATTTTCAACTTTTTGAGGAACCTCCATACAGTTTTCCAGAGTGGCTGCACCAGCCTGCATTCCCACCAACAGTGTAGGAGGGTTCCCCTTTCTCTGCATTCCCGCCAACATCTGTCATTTCCTGACTTGTTAATTTTAGCCATTCTGACTGGTGTGAGGTGGTATCTCATTGAGGTTTTGATTTGGATTTCCCTGATGCCGAGCGATATTGAGCACTTTTTCATGTGTCTGTTGGCCATTTGGATGTCTTCTGTGGAAGAATGTCTGTTCATGTCTTCTGCCCATTTCTTGATTGGATTCTTTGTTCTTTGGGTGTTGAGTTTGATGAGTTCTTTTTTTTTTTTTTTAAAGATTTTATTTATTTATTTAACAGAGAAAGACACAGCGAGAGAGGGAACACAAGCAGAGGGAGTGGGAGAGGGAGAAGCAGACTCCCTGCCGAGCAGGGAGCCCGATGCGGGACTCGATCCAGGGACTCCAGGATCATGACCTGAGCCGAAGGCAGTCGCTTAACCAACTGAGCCACCCAGGCGCCCGAGTTTGATGAGTTCTTTATAGATTTTGGATACTAGCCCTTTATCTGATATGTCATTTGCAAATATCTTCTCCCATTCTGTCGGTTGTCTTTTGGTTTTGTTGACTATTTCCTTTGCTTTGCAAAAGCTTTTTATCTTGATGAAGTCCCAATAGTTCATTTTTGCCCTTGCCTCCCTTGCCTTTGGCGATGTTTCTAGGAAGAAGTCGCTTCGGCTGAGGTCAAAGAGGTTGCTGCCTGTGTTCTCCTTTAGGATTTTGATGGACTCCTGTCTCACATTGAGGTCTTTCAACCCTTTGGAGTCTATTTTTGTGTGTGGTGTAAGGAAATGGTCCAGTTTCATTCTTCTGCATGTGGCTATCCAATTTTCCCAACACCATTTGTTGAAGAGACTGTCTTTGTTCCATTGGACATTCTTTCCTGCTTTGTCAAAGATGAGTTGACCATAGAGTTGAGGGTCCATTTCTGGGCTCTCTATTCTGTTCCATTGATCCATGTGTCTGTTTTTGTGCCAGTACCATGCTGTCTTGATGATGACAGCTTTGTAATAGAGCTGGAAGTCCGGAATTGTGATGCCGCCGGCTTTGCTTTTCTTTTTCAACATTCCTCTGGCTATGCGGGGTCTTTTCTGGTGCCATACAAATTTTAGGATGATTTGTTCCATTTCTTTGAAAAAAGTGGATGGTATTTTGATGGGGATTGCACTGAATGTGTAGATTGCTCTAGGTAGCATTGACATCTTCACAATATTTCTTCTTCCAATCCATGAGCATGGAACGTTTTTCCATTTCTTTGTGTCTTCCTCCATTTCTTTCATGAGTATTTTATAGTTTTCTGAGTACAGATCCTTTGTCTCTTTGGTTAGATTTATTCCTAGGTATCTTATGGTTTTGGGTGCAAATGTAAATGGGATCGACTCCTTAATTTCTCTTTCTTCTGTCTTGTTGGTGGTGTATAGGAATGCCACTGACTTCTGTGCATTGATTTTATATCCTGCCACTTGACTGAATTCCTGTATGAGTTCTAGCAGTTTTGGGGTGGAGTCTTTTGGGTTTTCCACATAAAGTATCATATCATCTGCAAAGAGTGAGAGTTTGACTTCTTCCTTGCCAATTTGGATGCCTTTGATTTCTTTTTGTTGTCTGACTGCTGTGGCTAGGACTTCCAATACTATTTTGAATAGCAGTGGTGATAGTGGACATCCCTGCCGCGTTCCTGACCTTAGGGGCAAAGCTCTCAGTTTTTCCCCATTGAGAATGATATTCACTGTAGGTTTTTCATAGATGGCTTTTATGATATTGAGGTATGTACCCTCTATCCCTATACTCTGAAGAGTTTTGATCAAGAAAGGATGCTGTACTTTGTCAAATGCTTTTTCTGCATCTATTGAGAGGATCATATGATTCTTGTTCTTTCTTTTGTTAATGTATTGTATCACATTGATTGATTTGCGGATGTTGAACCAACCTTGCAGCCCAGGGATAAATCCCACTTGGTCATGGTGAATAATCCTTTTAATGTACTGTTGGATCCTACTGGCTAGTATTTTGGTGAGAATTTTTGCATCCATGTTCATCAGGGATATTGGTCTGTAATTCTCCTTTTTGATGGGGTCTTTGTCTGGTTTTGGGATCAAGGTAATGCTGGCCTCATAAAATGAGTTTGGAAGTTTTCCTTCCATTTCTATTTTTTGGAACAGTTTCAGAAGAATAGGTATTAATTCTTCTTGAAATGTTTGGTAGAATTCCCCTGGGAAGCCATCTGGCCCTGGGCTTTTGTTTTTTGGGAGATTTTTGATGACTGCTTCAATTTCCTTAGTGGTTATAGGTCTGTTCAGGTTTTCTATTTCATCCTGGTTCAGTTTTGGTAGTTGGTACATCTCTAGGAATGCATCCATTTCTTCCAGGTTATTTAATTTGCTGGCATAGAGTTGCTCATAATATGTTCTTATAATTGTTTGTATTTCTTTGGTGTTGGTTGTGATCTCTCCTCTTTCATTCATGATTTTGTTGATGTGGGTCATTTCTCTTCTCTTTTTGATAAGTCTGGCCAGGGGTTTATCAATCTTGTTAATTCTTTCAAAGAACCAGCTCCTAGTTTCGTTGATCTGTTCTACTGTTCTTTTAGTTTCTATTTCATTGATTTCTGCTCTGATCTTTATTATTTCTCTTCTCCTGCTGGGTTTAGGCTTTATTTGCTGTTCTTTCTCCAGCTCCTTTAGGTGTAAGGTTAGGTTGTGTACTTGAGACCTTTCTTGCTTCTTGAGAAAGGCTTGTATTGCTATATACTTTCCTCTTAGGACTGCCTTTGCTGCATCCCAAAGATTTTGAATAGTTGTGTTTTCATTTTCATTGGTTTCCATGTATTTTTTTAGTTCTTCTTTAATTTCCTGGTTGACCCATTCGTTCTTCAGTAGGATGCTCTTTAGCCTCCATGTATTTGAGTTCTTTCTGACTTTTGTCTTGTGATTGAGCTCTAGTTTCAAAGCATTGTGGTCTGAAAATAGGCAGGGAATGATCCCAATCTTTTGGTACCAGTTGAGACCTGATTTATGACCTAGGATGTGATCTATTCTGGAGAATGTTCCATGGGCACCAGAGAAGAATGTGTATTCCGTTGCTTTGGGGTGGAATGTTCTGAATATGTCTGTAAAGTCCATTTGGTCCAATGTGTCATTTAAAGTCTTTATTTCCTTGTTGATCTTTTGCTTAGATGATCTGTCCATTTCAGTGAGGGGGGTGTTAAAGTCCCCCACTATTATTGTATTGTTGTCGATGTGTTTCTTTGCTTTTGTTATTAATTGGCTTATATAATTGGCTGCTCCCATGTTAGGGGCATAGATATTTACAATTGTTAGATCTTCTTGTTGGATAGATCCTTTAAGTATGATATAGTGTCCTTCCTCATCTCTTATTACAGTCTTTGGTTTAAAATCTAATTTGTCTGATATAAGGATTGCCACCCCAGCTTTCTTTTGGTGTCCATTAGCATGGTAAATTGTTTTCCACCCGCTCACTTTCAATCTGGGGGTGTCTTTGGTTCTAAAATGAGTCTCTTGCAGACAGCATATCGATGGGTCTTGTTTTTTAATCCAGTCTGATAGCCTGTGTCTTTTGATTGGGGCATTGAGCCCATTTACATTCAGGGTAACTATTGAAAGATAGGAATTTAGTGCCATTGTATTGTCTGTAAGGTGACTGTTACCGTATATTGTCTGTGTTCCTTTCTGGTCTATGTTGCTTTTAGGCTCTCTCTTTGCTTAGAGGACCCCTTTCAAGATTTCCTGTAGGGCTGGTTTTGTGTTTGCAAATTCCTTTAGTTTTTGTTTGTCCTGGAAGCTTTTTATCTCTCCTTCAATTTTCAATGACAGCCTAGCTGGATATAGTATTCTTGGCTGCATATTTTTCTCATTTAGTGCTCTGAATATATCATGCCAGTCCTTTCTGGCCTGCCAGGTCTCTGTGGATAGGTCTGTTGCCAATCTAATGTTTCTACCCTTGTAGGTTACATATCTCTTCTCCCGAGCTGCTTTGAGGATTTTCTTTGTCTATGAGACTCGTAAGTTTTACTATTAGATGTCAGGGTGTTGACCTATTTTTATTGATTTTGAGAGGGGTTCTCTGTGCTTCCTGGATTTTCATGCCTGTTTCCTTCCCCAAATTAGGGAAGTTCTCTGCTATAATTTGCTCCATTATACCTTCTGCCCCTCTCTCTCTTTCTTCTTCTTCTGGGATCCCAATTATTCTAATGTTGTTTCGTCTTATGGTATCGCTTATCTCTTGAATTCTGCTCTCGTGATCCAGTAGTTGTTTATCTCTCTTTTTCTCAGCTTCTTTATTTTCCATCATTTCATCTTCTATATTACTGATTCTCTCTTCTGCCTCATTTATTCTAGCAGTTAGCCCCCATTTTTTATTGCACCTCATTAATAGCCTTTTTGATTTCTACTTGGTTGGATTTTAGTTCTTTTACTTCTCCAGAAAGGGTTTCTCTAATAACTTCCATATTTTTTTCAAGCTCAGCTAGTATCTTTAAAGTGATGATTCTGAACTCTAGATCTGACATCGTACTAATGTCCGTATTGAGTAGGTCCCTGGCAGTTGGTACTACCTCTTGTTCTTTTTGTTGAGGTGATTTTTTCCGTCTTGTCATTTTGTGCAGAGGAGAATAGATTAATGAGAGAACAAAATGCTAGCAGAGTAACAACGTCCCCAGAAAATATACTCTAAACAAATCAGAAAAAACCTGAAGCAGTGGGAAAAGAAAGGGAAAGAGAGAAAAAAGAAAAAGAAAAAAAAAGAAAAAGATAAAGATAAAGACAAAAACAAACAAAACAAAACAACAACAACAGAAAAACCAGAATGTGATCAAATATGATCAGGCTGGTATATAGATCAGTGCCACACACTAGATTTGGGGTGTATTTTGGTCTTTTAGAAGAAAGTGCCTCCCAAAATTTTAAAGAAAGAAAAACTTATATATGTACAAAAATAAGGGTTGATCTGATGAAGGGATGGAATATGACTGTAAAGATGGAAATTATAAAAAATTTTATAAAAGGAATTGATAAGAAGGTGTTTGAAAAAAGAAAGAAGAGGATTTAAAAAAAGAAAAAAAAAGGGAGAGGATGTGATCAGGCAGGGGAATAGAAAATACCATATACTAGAGATTTAGGGTATATTTTGATCTGTTAGAAGAAACTATCTCAAAATTTTAAAGAGAGAACAACTTATATATATAAGCCAAAAATACGGGTAACTACTATGAAGGGATAGAATATGACTCTAAAAATGAAAAATAAAAATGTTTTTTTTTTTAAAAAAAGGGATTGATAAGATGTTGGTTGAAAAAGGGAAAAAGAAAAATTCAAAAAGAAAAAAAGACAGTTAAAAAAAAATTAACTTTGAAAGACTACAGAATCATGGTAAAAAAGCCATGAATTCTATGTGCAGTATTCCCCTAGAGCTGGAGTTCTGCCGTTCTCATTGATGGGTAAACTTGGTCTTGGCTGGCTGTTCTCGCTGATCTTCTGGGGAGGGGCCTGTTGCCGTGGTTTCCAAATGTCTTTGCCGGAGGCAGAATTGCCCCGCCCTTGCCCCCTCCCGGCTAAGTAATCTGCTCGGGTTTGCTCTCCGGGGCTTTTGTTCCCTGCGAGCTTTCCGTACAGCTTTGGAGGCGGAGAGTGAAAATGGCAGCCTCCCAATCTCCGCCGCGGAGGAGCCGAGAACTCGGGGCTCCGCTTCTCAGTGAGCCCCCAGAGAAAAGCCGTCAGTCACTCCCGTCTCCCCGGTCTCCAGCCGCACTCCGTGCTCACCCGGCCTGTGACCGCGTGTTTCTATCTCTGGCACCTGACCCCGGGTGGAGTCTCCAAACCCAGCAGATCCCTGCGGTGCACTCCCGCGCGGCTCCTCCCGGGGGAGGAAGGTGAGTCTCCCCGGGTCTGCCGCTTGTTGGGACCCTGCTGGAGGAGCAGTGGCCCAACTGTGCCGCGGATCGTGGTTTATGGCAACCCCAAGCTGAGAGCCCGCGCCTGGGCTCCGCCTCTGCAGCCGGCTTCCCTGCTCCGATACCTGGGAGCTCTGCCACACTCAGGCACCCCCGGTCTTTCTGTGACCCGTGGGTCCTGAGACCACACTGGAACCCCGGAGGGTTCCACCCCCCGCTTAGCCACCAGAGTGACGTCCCTCAGTGGAGCAGACTTTTAAAAATTCCGATTTTGTGCTCCGCGGCTCTATCACTTGCCAGAAGCGGCCGCCGGAGGCCCCTCCCCCGCCGTCTATCCTCCCGAATATCGCCTCGGATTCACTTCTCCGCACGTCCTACCTTCCAGAAAGTGGTCGCTTTTCTGATGAGAGAGTTGTTGCTCTTCTTTTCTTCGATCTCCTGTTGAGTTTGTAGGTGTTCAGAATGGTTTGATCCCTATCCAGCTGAATTCCTGAGACCAGACGAAATCCAGGTCTCCTACTCCTCCGCCATCTTGCTCCGCCCCCCCTAAAAATTATGGTTTTTAACTGTATTGAATAATATTATGTCCACCTATTGAATATTCAAGAATAGTTTATATAATTTCAAATACATTTATTTAAGTATATTTGATATGCAATATTATATTCATTGTAGCTGTTCAACATAGTCATTTGACAATTCTATACATTACCCAGTGCTCACCACAGTAAGTGTAGTTATGATTGGTCATCATACAACATTATTATTTGCTATATTCCAATGTAGTACTTTTCACCTCTATGATTTCTTTATTTATAACTGAAAGTTTGTACCTCTTGATTCCCTTCACCTATTTCACCCATCCTACCCTCCTCATCCCTCTGGGAACCACCAGTCTGTACTTTGTATTTATGAGTCTGTTTCAGGTTTTTTGTTTGTTTGTTCCTTTGTTTTATTATTTAGAGTCTACATATAATTGAAATCATATGATATTTGTCCTTCTCTGACTGACTTATTTCACTTAGCATAATACCCTCTAGGTCCACTCATGTTGTTACAAATGGCAAGATCTCATTTTCCTATGGTTGAGTAATATTCCATTATATATAGTAATAATATGTAACATTATATATAATATATTAACATATATGACATAATATATTATCATATATATACATATATCTTATGATATATATTACATAAATACACACATCTTTATCCATTCATCTATCAATGGACACATAGGTTGTCTCAGTACCATGGCTACTGTAAATAATGCTGCAATGAATATAGGGCTGCATATATATATTTTCTTCTTTTTTTCCTATAGATTTTATTTATTTATTTGAGAGAGAGAGTGAGAAAGAGAGAGCACAAGAGGGGGTAGGGTCAGAGGGAGAAGCAGACTCCCCGCCAAGCAGGGAGCCCGATGTGGGACTCGATCCCGGAACTCCGGGATCATGACCTGAGCCAAAGGCAGTTGCTTAACCAACTGAGCCACCCAGGTGCCCTGCATATATCTTTTCAAACTAGTCTTGTCATTTTCTATGGGTAAACACCCAGTAATGGAATTACTGGATCATATGGTATTTCTTTTTTTTGTTTTGTTTTGGTTTTTTGTTGTTTTAAAGATTTTATTTATTTATTTGAGACAGAGAGAATGAGAGACAGAGAGCATGAGAGGGAGGAGGGTCAGAGGGAGAAGGAGACTCCCCGCCGAGCAGGGAGCCCGATGCGGGACTCGATCCCGGGACTCCAGGATCATGACCTGAGCCGAAGGCAGTCGCTTAACCAACTGAGCCACCCAGGCGCCCCACATATGGTATTTCTACTTTTAATTTTTTTTGAGGAAGCTCCATACTGTTTTCCATAGTGGTTGTACCAGTTTATATTCCCACCAACAGAGCACAGAGGTTCCCATTTCTCCACATCCTTGCCAGCACTTGTTATTTCTTGTCTTTTTGCTAATAGCCATTCTGACTGGTGTGAGGTGATATCTCATTGTAGTTTAAAATAAATTTATTATGAAAATGAATATGCCAGAATTTGAGAACATTAAAGCACTTAATGTTAATTTTCAATGATTTAAACATTCCTTAAAATAGTGCTATAATGGGAGTTTTGGTTCAAGATGGTGCTACCACTTGAACTTGAACTCACCTCCTCCATGGAACACACCAAATTACACCTATTTATAGAACAATTCCTCCCGAAGAAGAACTGACTAAACAGCTAGTGAACAACTAAAGAAAGAATGGCAAAAACAAAACAAAACAAAACACAAAAAACAGCAAGAGAGACAGAGACACAGTAACAAAGGGAAACCTAACCTCCTACACTGCCAATGACAGTAGGGAGGAATAGTACTGACGGAACTGTACAGATCCTGCTGTCCTTGGGGAGAAAAAGAAACCCACAGTTAAAAAGAGCAACTAGCATATCAGAGAGACAGCACTAGAACTCTGCCAAGTGGTGAAGGAGCTGTAGGTATGCTCTCCAGGTCACAGGGATTAAAGAACACATGGTTTACATTCCCATCCCACCTTAATAGCCTAAGCTGGAGAAAGGTCCAGACACTATAACAGGGTGGGTCTGGTCATCTCAGTGAACTTGCAATTTCAGTAAGCTCAGGGTCCATAACCCACAACAGCCCTGGTCTTGCTGAGACACAGGAAAAAAGCCATGGTTTTAAAAGGCTGAGGAACTGTGGGAACATTCTTATTCCCACCCCCCCCAACCCCCACCTTAAAAGCACAGACCAGAGCAGAGTATGGCTCACAGTGAACATGTGGCCTCAACAAACCCAGGATCCACAAGCCCACACCAGCTGCCCTGTGGTACTGGGGCACAGAAAACAAGCTGCAGTTTTGTGAGTTTGTTTGTTTGTTTTATTTTTACTTTTTACAATTTGTTTTATTTTTTTCTTTTGCTTTTGTTCTTTTCTTTCTTGTTCTCTTTTTTCTTCTTATTTCTTTTCATTTTTTTCTTTTTCCTTTTTCTTTCTTTTATTATGTTCTTTTTTCTCTTATTATTCTGTTTTTTTTATTTATTCTTTCTGTAAAAAGCCATTATTAAAAGAGTAACTAACATGTACACCTCCAACCAGCCAGCAAAAGTCACCAAGCACAGGGCGCCTGGGTGGCTCATTCGTTGGGCGTCTGCCTTCGGCTCAGGTCATGATCCCAGGGTCCAGGGATCGAGTCCCACATCGGGCTCCCTCCTTGGCAGGAAGCCTGCTCTCCCTCTCCCACTCCCGCTGCTTGTGTTCCTGCTCTCGCTATCTCTGTCTCTGTCAAATAAATAAATAAAATCTTTAAAAAAAAAAAAAAAGTCACCAAGCACACACAATCTGCATAGGGGACACCATATACAAAACCACTCCTTCAACTTTAGGTGAAGTAGCTGTTTTGCTTAATTCATAGAAACAAACACAGAAAGTCAAGATAAGTGGGGAGAGAGAGGAATATGTTCCAAAAGAAAAAACAAGAAAAACACTCAGAAAAAGAACTAAATGAAACAGAGATAAGCAATATGCCTAATAAAGAATTTAAAGTAATTATCATAGAGGTACTCACTGGGCTGGAGAAAAGAATGGTAAAACTCAGACATTCAATAAAGAGATGGAAAATATTAAAAAGAACCAATCAGAGTTGAAGAATATAATAACTGAAATAAAAAATGCACTAGAGGGAATCAACAGTAGATTAGAGGATGCAGAATTTATCAGTGATCTGGAAGTTAGGGTAATGCAAAGAACCCATACTGAACAGCACAAAGAGAAATAAATTTTAAAAAATGAGGAAAGATTTAGAGATCTCTTGGGCAACATCAAATGAGCAAACATTCACATTATAGGGATCCCAGAAGAAGAAGAAGAGAGAGAAAGGTGTAAAAAACTTATTTGAAGAAGTAACAACTGAAAACTTCCCTAACCTAGGGAAGAAAATAGACAGTCAAGGCCAGGAAGCACAGAGTTCCAAATAATATGAACCCAAGGAGTTCCACACCACAGCACATAATAATTAAAATATCAAAGATTAAAGATAAATAATCCTAAAAGCAGCAAGAGAGAAACAGAAAGTTACCTACAAGGGAAAACCTTTAAGGCTATCAGCTGATGTTTCAGCAGAAACTTTGCAGGCCAGAAGAGAGTGTCATGATATATTCAAAATGCTGAAAGGGGAAAAAAAAAAAACCCTGCAACCAAGAATACTCTACCTGGCAAGGTTATCATTCAGATTTTAAGGAGAGATAAAGAGTTACTGAGAAAAACAAATATAAAGGAGTTTATCACCCTAAACCAGCCTTACAAGAAATGTTAAAGGGATTTCTTTAAGTGGAAAAGAAATGGTCATAATGAGACATAAGAAAAATATGAGTAAAAAAGGTATAAAATATGACAATATATACATGAAATGTGGAGAAAGGAATAAAAAGGGAAGAGAAGGGAGTAAAGAAAGACTTCTTTCTTTCTTTCTTTTTCTTTCTTTCTTTCTCTCTTTCTTTCTCTTGAATGTGTTTGAACTTAAATGACCATCAAATTAATATGGACTACTATTTACTTAGGATGTTATATATGCCCTGCCTGGTAACCATAAACCCAAAACCTATGACAGATACACAAAAAATAAAGAGAAAGAAAGCCAAACAAAACACTGTAGGTACTCATTTATCACAAAGAAAGAAAGCAAGAGAAGAAGAAAGGGACAAGAAGAACTACACAAACAATGAGAAAACAAATTTTTTAAATTGCAATAAGTATATACTTACCAATAATTACTTTAAATGTAAATGGCCGAAATGTTCCAATCAAAAGACACAGAGTGGCAGAATAGATTTAAAAAACAAACAAACAAATAATAATAAAAAAAAACAAGACCCATCTATATGCTGCCTGTAGAGACTAACCTTCAGACCTAAAGATGCATACAGACTGAAAGTGAAGGGATGGAAAAACATTCACCATGCAAATGGAAGTGTAAAAAAAAATGAGGTAGCAATACTTACATTAGACAAAATAGACTTTAAAACAAGGATTGTCACAAGAGACAAAGAGGGCATTACATAACGATAAAGGGATCAATCCACCAAGAGGATATAAATTGTAAATATCTATGCACCCAATACAAGCACCTAAATATGTAAAACAAATATTAATGAACATAAAGAGAGAAGCTGATAGTAATACAATAACACTATGGGACTTAAACACTCCACTTAACATCAATGGATAAATCATCCAGACAGAAAATCAATAAGGAAACAATGTCTCTGAATAACACATTGGAGCAGATGAATATAACAGATATATACAGAACATTCCATCCAAAAGCAACAGAATACACATTATTTTCAAGTGCACTTGAAGCATTCTCAAGCATAGATCACATATTAGTCCACAAAACAAGCCTCAATAAATTTAAGAAGATTGAAATCATCCCATGCATCTTTACTGATCACAACAGTATGAAACTTGAAATAAATCACAAAACTGGAAAAAACTGGAAAAAAACCATAAACACATGAAGACTAAACAACATGATACTAAATAACTGAGTCAGTGAAGAAATCAAAGAAGAAATAAAAAAATACATGGAGACAAATGAAAATGAAAACACAATGGTCCAAAATCTCTGGGACATAGCAAAAGCAGTCAGTGAAATCCCTATCAAAATACAAAATACAAACAGCATTTTTTTTTCACAAAACCAGACAAATAATACTAAAATTTCTCTGGAATCACAGAATTCCCCAAATTGACAAAGCAATCCTGAAAAACAAGAACAAAAAATGGAGATAGCACAGTTCCAGATTTCAGTATATATACTACAAAGCTGGAGAAATCAAAACAGTATGGTACTGACACAAAAATAGATACATAGATCAATGATAATAGATCTATGTATAGAGAATAGAGACTCCAGAAATAAACCCACATTTATATGGTCAACTAATCTATGACAAAGGAGTAAAGAATATAAAATAGGGAAAAGACAGTCTTTTCAACAAATGGTGCTGGTATAACTAGACAGCTACATGTAAAAGATTGACACTGGAGTACTTTCTAACACTATACACAAAAGTAAACTCAAAATAGATTAAAGATCTAAATGTGACACCTGTAACCATAAAAATCCTAGATAAGAGCATGGGCAGTAATTTCCCTGACATCAGCCATAGTAATGTTTTTCTACATCTATCTCCTAAGGCAAGGGAAACAAAAGCAAAAATAAACTATTGAGGCTACATCAAAATAAAAAGCTTTTGCAAAGCAAAGGAAACCATTGGCAACAACAAAAAGACAATCTACTTGAATGGGAGAAGATATTTGCAAATGATATATCCAATAAGGGGTTAATATCCAAAATATATAAAGAACTTATATAACTCAACACCAAAAAAGCAAACAATCTGAATGAAAAATTGGCAGAGAACCTAAATAGACGTTTCTTCAAAGAAGACATCCAGATGGTCAACAGACACATGAAAAGATGATCAACATCACTAATCATCAAGAAATGCAAATCAAAAACCATCATGAAATATCACCTCATACCTGTTAGAATGGCTAAAGTCAAGAACACAAGAAACAACAAATGTTGGCAAGGATGTATAGAAAAAGGGACCTTCATGCGCTGTTGGTAGGAATGTAAATTGGTACATCCACTGTGGAAAACAGTATGGGGGTTCCTCAAAAAATTAAAAATAGAAATACCATACAATCCAATTATTCTATTATTAGGTATTTACCCAAAGAAAAGGAAAATACAAAATGAAAAGATATATGCACTCTTATGTTTACTGCAGCATTATTTACAATAGCCAACACATGGAAGCAACTTAAGTGCCCATCAGTAGACAAATAAATAAGGAAAAGGTGGTATATACACAATGGAATATTACATAGTCATAAACAAGGATGAGATCATGCCATTTGAGACAACATGGATGGATCTAGAGGGTATTATACTAAGTAAAATAAGTCAGACTGAGAAAGACAAATACCATATAATTACACTCATAAATACAATCTAAAAAATGAACAAATAAAAAGGAGAATCAGAACAATAAATACACAGAGTAAGCTAATGGTTGGCAGAGAGGAGGGGTTAAGGGAGTTGGGCAAAATGGGTGAAGGAGAGAGGGAGATACAGGCCTCCAGTACGAAATGAGTAGGTCATAGGAATAAGAAGCAGAGCATAAGAAACACAATGATACTGTAATAGCAAAGTAATGATACCAATGGTACCTGTAATGGTAGCTATATTGAGTTGAATATAGCATAATGTATAAACTTGTCAAATCACTAAGTTCTAGACCTTAAACTAATGTAACGTTCTGTGTTAACCATACTCAAATAAAAAAATAATGCTATAATGCTCATTTACATAACCATATAAGAAAAATATTAATATTTATCAAAAGTCATTAGCAAATTGGAATATTTGATTAATTTGGTGAATTGGTGTTTTGAAAATTGATCACTTAGTGAAGTATTTCATAAGAAATAGATTTCCAGCAAAAGAGCCATTGGGTATATTGATTAGCTATAATTCTAATCAATATTTGGGATATTTGCTTTGCCAAGAGTTTCATAATTAATATTGTGGAAGTCTTATGGTAAAAAGCCATTTCTTATTAATCAATAAAGACTCACATTTGACACTTAGGAATTTTAGAAATAAATAAATGCAAATGGATGAAAGTTCATGGCATACTGTGACTTATATCTGAAGCTTTATGCAAAAGTATGCAAGCAAACATTGTTTCCAATATTATAGAATTTAACTGTAAAATTCACAGTTTATAACTCAAAATTTATATATTTAATTTTTTAACTCTGAATTTGAACTGTATGTGGGCTCATTACATTCAATAGCTCATCTGAACCTGACAACAAGTCTATCATAAAGCAATAGCTGTGAATTATTCTTAGGTTAAAAACAAGAAAATTGACAAGAATGAGTTTAAATTTGCCCAAAGTTATAGTCAGTGGTAGCAGGGGAATTTCAACCTGAGTTATCTGCATCTAAGTTTAGCTTTCTGGGGAATTTCTCATCATTTATAGATCTTTATATATTTTATTATTTTAAATAACAATATTATACTTAACCATTCATTATAATTTCTTTTAATCAATAATCTTTAAAATTTTGCTTATTGTAGAAGTATTAGACATACATTCACTGCTATATAGTTTTCTTTGAAGTACCATAATTTGTATTTATCTCTTTTTATTGTAAATGTATATTGCAGTTATTCCCAGTTTGGAATTCTTAAAAATTTCTTTTTTTGTTTGCTTGCTTGTTTTTCTATCATGAACTGCAAAGCTTCTTATTCATGTGATGCAGTGCACATGTACAAGAGTTTCTCCGTGATTTCGAGTAACATTTGAAGAATATGCTCAGAGTTCTGCTAACGACCATAGAAAATAACAACAGCAGTTACAAATGTTATTCAGTAAATCCTTATATGAGATATATACGAACAGGTACTAGACAAGTGGATCGTAACAAAGAACATGCGCTACAGTTTGAACAAGTACTTTGCTTAACTTCTCTGCACTCATCAGTGATACTCGCTGTACAACTAAGAACAAATGTGACATTGATGGAGAGACAGTGTGTATATATTAATGCATGTGTACATGTTCTTCTTTACTAGCACTTAGCTTCTTTGTCTCTTCTTGAGGAAGACCCTATTGTGCTTTGTTTTTTCAGAGTCTGAATCATTTAGAATGAAACCTATGTTCCAAATTTTACTTTCAGTTACAAGAATGTGAACAAAAATCTTCTCTCCAACTAGCAAATTATAGATTTGGTTATTTAAAAATAACAGAATGATAGGGAGCTATTCTGTCAAGTCCATTAAAAGTTGAAGCTTCTGGGTATTTTTGTCATGGAAGACTAATGACTAGTATAAAGTCATCCCACTTGAGAAATGAATAATTTTTTTAATTTCATTTTATTTACAATGGAATTTCTGATCCATCAATACATACCTACATACATATTTCTTGGTCCATATAATTTCTATAGTTGAAACAAAAGATCCAAATATGTAATTTATTTGCAGCATTATCTTTTACCATGGTGGGTTTTGGTACTGTAATATTCTAGCACCAATAATGCTTTTCAACAGATTGGTCTGTGAAATAAATCATAAATATACATAAAATGGCTCCAAACAAAATAATGCAGTAAACTCATGACAGCTGGCCCTCTGAGTGTTATCAAAACACCAGACTAATGCTATGAGATGTCCAAGGGTAATATAAATCCTATGAAGTAGAAAAATTATGAATTACTGTGAAAATATAGTATCTGTAATACTTCTTTATTTTGAAAATATATTTGAATATTTGTGCATTCTAATTTTTTTTAGGACTACAAACATGACAAGAATAATGTCTTTGATTCTGAACACTTTAAAGGAGACTCTAGTGGAACAACATTTTATCTGTCTTTCTGTCCAGAGAAAAATAATTTATAACATATAAATAATTCATGCCATTTTATGGCCATTTTTTTAGTGATTCTTATATATAAGGAACTGTGTATGAGATCTAATTCTTAACTTCAAAGAACTTATAGTGAGGTAGGAAAATGGGAAAATGCAACTTCAAGGAACTTATAGTGAGGTAGGAAAATGAATCATAAAACACAGTAAAATATGACAAATAATGAAACTAATAGATAAATATATCCCTCTGGAGTGTTTTCTTTAAAAACCTGAAATATAGAAAATAAACTCAACTTGAGGGACACCTGGGTGGCTCAGTCGGTTAAGCATCTGCCTTCGGCTCAGGTCACGATCTCAGGGTCTTGGGATCGAGTTCCACATCGGGCTCCCTGCTCACCAGGGAGTCTGCTTCTCCCTCTCCCTCTGTCTCTTCCCCCTGCTCATGCTCTCTCTCTCAAATAAATAAATAAAGTCTTTTTAAAAAAATAAATAATAAACTCAACTTGAGTTGAAACATTCAAAATTCTCATCATTGTAGATTTCCCACACTTAAGTTTGTTTCAAAACCACCAGATGGGAAGATAGATTAACCAAAGTAAGCTCCCCAAACAGGAAATTACTTGTCATCAGAGATAATCCTTCCTTCCCTCTGTCAGGATTATTCCTGGTCAAAGGACAGGATTTGGAAAACTAGAGAGAGATACCTTTAGGGAGGTAGAAGATCTCTGGGTTCACACACAGACATAGGAAGACCATCAAAATCTGCTGGAAGTCAATGTTTGTCTAAACTAGGTTAATGACTTTTTGAAGTAGGTAAATAATAAGCTCACTCTTCTTTGAACATCTCCAGTCTAAAGGAATCAGGGTAGTATGGTGGACTGAGAATTGGATTAAGAGGCAAAAGACAAACTTTTTATTCCTTGAATTTGTACTCATGACTGGCATTATAACACATATATCTTAGTGCTTTGTCAACTAAACTAGCATTAATATATCTACCCAGGATGGTGGTTATTAATGTCAAGGAAAAATCTGTGACTACAAATGTCTCATATAATGCCTAAAACAAAATGTATATTCAGTAACTATTAAATAATATATACTGATCATGTATGCAGAGTCATTAATAAACATATATTCTCTTTGACCCAGAAAGTCCACTTCTGGAGATATTTCCTAGGAATATAATTCTAAAAGTAGAAACAAGTTCATTTATAAAGATGTTTATTGAAGTGCTATTTCTATTAACCAAAAAATTGGAAAGAACTAGAAGCCCCCAAAAGAGAGAAATTATATTGTAAACTCTGGTGCATTCACTTGATATATAATCTTTAAAAATGATGTTTACAAAGTACTTATTATCACATTATAATATTAGCTTATTATTATGACACAGCATATTAAAAAAGAGCAGTATCAAAAGCTGGATATATATAATATGACCATAAATACATAAACCAAATAAAGAGTATGCATTGAAAAAGAAAAAAATAAAACACTGGGTATGAATACCCCAAAGTATTAGCAAGAATTATTTCTGTGTGATAAGATAGGCTATGAATGATTTTTACTTTTCTTCCATATGTCTGTATTTTCCAAATGCTCTGTTCCATTATTAATAACTTTGATAATGAAGAAACAAATGTTGTCATTTTAGATATGTGTTTTATCTCCCCAATAAACTGATAAGTTTCTTGAGGGCAAAAATTATATAGTTTACTCCTTTGAATTATAATACCATTATGCCTAAACTAAGTGCCCACTAAAACTTTTCCGAGTGGCTAATGACTGATAGCTTTTACTCTCTCAATTCAAGTACTTTTTAGGACATCAAAAGGGGAAAAAAATGTGACTCAATTTGTTTCGTTTCTAAATCACATTCAAAAGATTCCATACAAGCACCAAATTATGAGGCTAAAAACTAGGCTGTTGTAAACTGTTTTGAAAGGGAACTATTAAAAAAGAGTCAGTTTGCTAAAGCTGTGTGAATAATGTAGCATGTGTAAGATTTGACACCAACGCATACTCTGATAGCACCAGACTCCCAGGAAAAAACCATTTCTTGTCTTTTCCTCACTTAAAGGAAGAAATGGCATCTCCTTTTATTGAGGAACTAAAAGATGAGGTGAAAAAAAAGTTGGTTGAGTATTTCTACTGAAAACCCTGTCCAGTACCATGGTTGATAGTAATACATGGTCTCAGAGCCTCCTATACTTGGTCCCATCTGTTAAAATGGCACCATGCCTAACTGCCAGATGGTATACTGGCTTCACAGGGACAGAGGCGCCAAAAAGATGGCTTTAGAAGACATTGTTAATACCACCCCCTTGGGCCTCCCGCCACAGTAACAACTCACCCATGTTGGTGGCCCGTCACATCTCACACTGCTTTCATAATTTCTAGAAATAAGTGGTTCCAAACACTTACTAAGTCATTTCCTTGAGCTGCCTACTGGTTTCTGATCTTACAAAAGTTGAAAAAGAATACCAAAGTGGGGGAAAGAAAGACTGAGAGTATCCAAACACTTCAAGTTGCCAACATCTACAGCTTGTGCCTGAGGGCTATTAGGATCATAGGATGTGTCAAAATCTATTATGTAAGGGTGGAATGTGTAGGCACTGCTTGTTAAGTTTAACCAGTCTCAGTGAGAAGAGAGCAGCTTTGTTACATGGAAGAACAAGTTTATAAAGTCCACTCATCCTAAAAATAAAAGGCTCTAGTGATTTAAAAAACAAAAATAAACTTTTTTCTCAAGGAGTCAGTGGAAGAAAAGAGAATTCCAAAATGTATGTATTGACAGCTTAAATATTTCTCAAAACTGTTGTGCTAAATGAACAGGAATGAGCATAGATTCTGTCAAAGGAAAATTTTCAAAAACTTAAAGACATGTCTTTTATACAAAAGATTGTTAACTCATTAATTATATGACTAGTAGGATAGTAAAGCTGATTCAAAGAACTTTTGAAGAACCAGTTAAATAGATATTTTAAAACATGAACATTAGTTGTTTAGGTAAGAGTCAAAGCTTGTTCAGGTCCAGAAGGACGCTTTGGGGTGATCTTTCCTGTGGGGGGGGAAAATCTCCAAGTAATATGTAGCTTCAGAGTTACACTCTCCAAAAGAATCAAATAATCCAAGGGAGGATCTGTTAACAAAAACGTGTGAGTATGTCACTGAAAAAATATGCTGTACTCTCTTTTGTCTTATTTGAGTTCAGGGTAAATTTTCTTAACTCCTATGGCTTCATCAGGATAGAACCTTTTTTGGGAAAAAAGCAATTCTGGAGAATCACAGGAATTTTGACTACAGTAGAAATGGGGTGGTTTCCCACTTCTCCGGGTTGTAATTAGTTTATCTTTACAGGCAGTTAATCTCTTTTTCTGTGGAATTCTATCCCATGATATCCACAATCACCAAGGAGGTCACTTCTATGTCATTCTGAATTCTTTTACCCTTGGAACTTTAGTGACTTATTCTTATCTCAAATGTTTAGCTATCTTCATCACACATATTAAACCAACCTAGAATACACATTTTCCTATGTAATTTGTATAGAAACAAAATACTTCAACAAAATAAAATAGACATTGGCTGATTGCATTTGGAGCATATATTCTTCTTTTTCTGTTATCTATTCCACTAATGACTCCACTCTAAGATTAAATGGGTTTGGAAGGGATCTTTAGCCCTGTGGCTGTTACACAGGAGTCAGTTCTATATAGATCTGCCCTCTACATTCTCAAATGTGTGTGTGTGCATGCACACACCTGTATATATATATATATGTATATATATGTATGTACACACACTCATACACAAATACGTATATAAACCCACATATACATATGTAAATATATATGTGTATGTATGTAGTCATGTACTTATTTAGAGAGCAATTCTAAGATTTTGGCTTTTCATGTTTATATGATTTAAATCACTCCATCATTCCATCAGACACTATTTTCTCAGTTAAGTAATATTCTCTCTGTACTAGACACTGAGCTCGGTGCTAGTAGACACCAAATCTCCTTCATTGAGCCTAAAGTCTTGTGAGGAAGATTGAAAAACAAATTATCTATCTATCTATCATCTATTTATCATCTATCTATCTATCTATCTATCTATCTATCTATCTATCTATCTATCATCTATCTATCTAAATATGAAAAAGAAATACAGGGTGCGATGAGAATGCAAATCAGGGAAACCAGAAAAGTTTTCCCTGAGGTAATGATGAGAAAGCTGAGAAAGGAAGAATAAGTAAGATCCATTCAGGATCTCATGGACCATGTTTAAAATAACACTGGAAATTATTAGATAAGGTTTTTATATTGGAAAGCCAAAGGCTGTCATCCATTGTATTCAAGAGGAAAGTGATGCCCGTGTATCTTTGCTCTCTGTTGTGAGTGATGGAAAACCCAACTCAAACTTGTTTTAAAAAAGGAGAAATTTATTGCCTCATGTAATGGAATAGTAGTTTCAGGTATGACTTATTTCAGTGTTCATGTAACTTCTCTCTCTTAATTTTTAGGCACTACCTGTTTGGTATTGGCTCTATGTATCTAACCTCCACATGGTTGAAAGACAATAGCAAGAGCAATATTTTTCCAACTTTGAATCCAGCAGAAATGACCTATCACCATCATAGGATCCAAGATTCAAACTAGACCAGCTCAGGACACTTATCAACCCCTGAAATAACATCACAAAATAACAGAAAAAAATAATATTTATGCCCAACCACACTTCTATAATCCTACTATTAATCTCACTTTTTATGGCTGCATATTCTTGGATTGCTTCTTCATATGATAATTCTGTAAAATCTTCTACAGACAAAATAGAAAGAATTCAATGTTCTATTCTAGCATAGCAGATACATTTTTATTATTGATAGATTAAAAATGTATCTTATTGTTATATAGTTTATTCATAATATATAGCGTTTTTTTTAAAGAATTGTCATTAAATATGTGAAAAACTCTTAAGAGGTTAAGCCTATGTCACTTACAGCCAGCAATTGGTCCTTACTGCCAGTTCCAAAATCCCATCCTGATAGCTTTCTGGGGCTGCTCGTTGTATCTCTGTTGTAACCTGGGCTACTTCAAATACAGAGCCTGAGTCAAAGTCTTGAATGTAGTGACTTTAGTTAGAAAGTGATCTCGGAGGGCAAGAGTAAGGGAAAAGGAAAGTGAAAAGGAAAGGACCGTAGGCCAGTTGTACTGGACACCACTGCAAAGGGCCAAGCAGACACTTTGGGGAGCATTATTCGATGAGTCTCTGAACTGTCCTTTGAGAGAAGAAAGGGAAACACATTTACCCTTTGGATTCTGTCTGCTGCTGATCAAGGGTGACTGTTGGGCATGAACAGCCTGTTGTACGTGTCTGAATGCCCAGTGAATTCCTACAGGTATCCCATATCGCTGTGTTGGAGAAGCCCTGGGGCAGGTGCTAGGTCGGTACATTATGTAGGTCCAAGAGAGATCCTGCGGGTTATAGCCGTGCAAAGCTGGTCAAAGCAGGTGAAGAACTGGTTGGGGCAGCAGTGGCCCGAGCCAAAGTAGGGTTGAGAGGATTTGAAGGGAAACACACAAACCCTATTTCCTTTTATGGAAAAAAAACACAGAAACTTAGCCCAGAGTTCCTAAAATTACCAATTTTTGGAATTTAAAAGGCAGATGATTTATATATATGTTTATATTTAAATATATGTCATATTCTAAGAGTATTTTTCATCCATGAAAAGCAGTCTTATAAAAATAAAATGTTCTTTCCCATATCTCTTTTATGCATTTATCATCTTATTGCTTCTTCTCACATGTGTGGAAAGTAAAGGCCCCATCTGATGCCACATAATATCATCTTAAATATATCATTAAATAATAAACATACAAATAAAGCCTTTCAAGGGGGAAAAAAAACCCTCAAATCCTAAATAGAATTTATCTGGTTACTTCCATGTATATATCTTTATAGGTCTTCCTACAGCAGTATTCCACTGAAAACCCCAGTTGTCTGAACCAGAAACATTCATACAATACTCTCAGCACTTCTTTTTTGCGTGTCTCATTTAAGTCTTTTAAACATAAAATGAAAGAAAATGTAATCATCCCTACTGGGCTAGGATTTTTCTTAGAACTAAATAGAAAATAAATTCCTAGTTGGAGAAGGTGATTTCCTGTCCTTGACTTATTTGTCAGCTGTTATAATCATTTGTAAAACAGATTAAGAAACACCTTTGACATTCTCCCATGGCTTTAAGATTGCTATGTAGCTATTCATTTTTCACACAGAAATCAAATGAATGAATTACTAGCATTTGACAAAAAAAGAAATCCTCCCATGAAGAAAAGCTGGAAAATAGTGGAAGAGAGCAGCAGACTGTAATCTAGTTAGTAAATAATAATGCAAATCATAGTGCAATAGAAGTGAAAAGGAGAACAAAGAGGTTGGCCTGATAAGATTTCATAAAATTTTTGGCGTTGAAAAGCTGCGAAACTTCCCTTTCCTATTCATATCAGCTAAAACATTGCCTATTAAGAAAAGCATAAAGAAAATGAAAACTTTCTGTGGAGAGCTCTAATAGGTTTATTTGTTATGCATTTTTTTGCTTCACCCTGTCTAAAAGCATTAATTATCTACAACACCAGGGAACCAAGTAAATTTACCCAATTTACCTTTGCAAGTTTTTATGTACAAAGTAGGTAGGAAACTGAACATTTCTTAAAAACTATAGATATTTTTTCAACCTCTCCAGGAAGTATCAATAAATTGATACTTTTTTTTCAAAAAATATTTTAATTACACAAGTAATCCATGTTAATTTGAAAAATTTGGAAAAACACATGAGAAGAAATACTATTCGTGCATAACCTTAACACCCAGAGAGAGCCACTCAACATTTTGATAGTCTGCCAAATAGCTTTAATGCCTCTATATACACATAAACACACACACACACACAAACACACACACACAAATCCCCAAATAGATCATACTGTATCTGCTGTTCTATATTTTGCTTATATGCTCCAAAAATCAGTAAACAACCTCTACATTTACTATATATCTGTATCTGTATCTATGTATAGCTATTCTATAGATACATACATCCCTATATATGTGTTGTACACTCTTTTCAAATTTATAAGTTAAAAACTATAAATCCACACTAACATTTCTGCAAAAATGGTGACCTCACATTTTGAAGTAAAAATGATACACTCTCATTTTAAAAATTAATTCCAAGAAACTGAAAAGGACTAAAAAGAAAAAAAACCTTAAATTCCATGACCTGAAAACAGCCATTGTTAACTTTGAAGATCAAACCAAACATTTTCCTTTGAAGTATGTTCAAATAGAAGGAGAAGTGGATAAGTGTATATACAGAAATAATTTTTTAATGAGATAAGATAAATATTTTCAATAAATTTATTATCCTTAATTTTCCTAGAATTTAAAAACAAAAAAGAAGCAAGTGGCACTGAAAGAAATGTTCACATTCTGATAAATGCTTTTTCACTGTTACAAGTATTGGTTCCTAAAATATCTCTAAAATTAAAAAAAAGTATATATATGACAAAATTAAACAGCTACAGTTCTTCACAGTTTTATATATTCCAACTTTAACCATTATTTTATCCTGATAAAGATATCAGCACATTTCCACATCCCCCTAATTCCATTCCCTTATCTCTCCATTGCTATTTGTTATTGCTACAAGATTTGTATTCTGTTCTCTTGCCATAATTCCTAGTTATTGATTCTTAGATGTATTTTTAAGTAAATTCTGTGCTCACCAACTGTGGAAGAGACTGTAATGGCATCAAATATTTCATTTCTGTGCCTCCATTTCCCACCATCCTTGCAGGGGTTTATTGACAATTTCTGTCCAAGAACTATGAGCAAAGTGACACATGTCAATCCTGGGCTGAGGCAATGACAAGACTATGTTCAATTCCTGTCTCTTGTCTCACCCCTCAACAACTGAGGAGGCTGCATATTCCAGATGGTGCAGCTATGAGCTGATGGAGCTTCTGTCACCACTCCCTATCTACTGATGATGCTCATGCTGACCTTCAAAGACATATTACATGGGGAAAAAGTAACCTTTGTTTGGTTAAGCCCCTGACATTTAAATACTGTTTATTACTACAGCAAATCTAATTAATACATTAATACATTAATTGTTCAACATTAATACAATACCAGTCTTTAAACCACATCTTTTCGAGTTCTTAATTTTAATGTATCTCTTGATAAGTTGGATTTTACTATCTTTTATTTTTTTTTTCAAGAAATCTTCACAGTTATCTTATTCCCCAACTTTAGCCATGCTTGAGAATGTCTTCCTGTTGCCTTTATAAAATTAGGTGAGGTATGAATTTACTGGGTCATGCTTTCTCCCATAATTTTTAGACATTGATACCTATCTTCTGGTTGAGAGTGTGGCTGTGTAAGAAGTCTGAGGATGACCTCCATTTCTTCCTTGTGCATTATTTTCTTTTTCTGCTTAGATTCCTACACAACTTTTAAAAAAATCATTTAATTCAATAATTTACAATGAATTCTTTTTGGATGGCAGGCTTAGCCTTTAATATCTATTTAGAGATTCTTCTCTGTCCTTATTTCAGTAGAATTTTCTTATACTATAACTTGGATTACTTTTTTCTCTCCCATTACTTTTGCTTTCATCTTTAGGACCTCATCTCTTACCATGTCCATGGTGTTTTCAGTCATGTTTATGCTATTTTTGTTACTTTAAGTATGACTTTAATATCTGGACTGTTTTTATCTTGTATGCTCCCACTGTATTCCATTCCATCCCATTGTATTCTTTCATTTCTTTGCTAAGTCCTACCAGTTCATTTTTCATATTTTTCTGTTGTTGTATAACCTCTTCCCAGAACCTTTTAATACGCTCTTAAAGTTCTCCTTTAAAAAGTAATCAGAAAAAGTGATATATCTGTACCTATATAGCTAAATGTAGATACACATACATGATGGAATACCATTGAGTCATAAAAAAGAAGGAAATCCTGTCATTTGCAGCAAAATGAATAGACTTGAGGGTATTATACTAAGGGAAATATGTCGAAGAAAGACAAATACTATGTGATCTCTCTTATATGTGTGCAATCTTAAAAAAAAAAAAAAACTCATAGAAAAAAGATCAGACTTGTGGTTACCAGAGGTAGGGAGTTGAGGGAGGGTAAGTGGATGAAGGTGGTGAAAAGGTACAAAGTTCCAGTTATAAGATAAATAAGTACTAGGTATATCATGTACAACATGATGACTATAGCTAACATTGCTGTATAGTATATTTTAAAGTTGCTAAGAGAGTAAATCCTGAGTTCTCATCACAAGGAAAAAAACTTTTTAAAAAAAATCTGTATGAGATGATAGCTTTGAACTAATTTATTGTGGCAATCACTTCACAATATATATACATCAAGTCATTATGCTGTACACCTTAAGCTTATGCAGTGTTCTGTGTCAAACATACCTCAATAAAAGCAAAAGAGAAAAAAGAGTTAGTTTTGATAACATAATGAATTGAAAATATTAACAAAGTGTCAGTTTTACTCACCTTTTAAACGTGAAGGCTTCAAAGAAAATGTATTATCCTGTTGAGGTTAGTGTTTAATAAACACATATTTTAAGGCAAATGTTCCACAGAAATCATTACTATGTTCTCCAAAACATAGCTTTTAATCCCTAAAAACTTAGAAAAAAAGCAATCATGTTGCCTATAATTTGTTTGAGGAAAGTGAGAATTATCTCTTTGAACCCTTCTTTTTCTTTGGGAAACTCCTCTATTCTTGTAATACGTATTTGCATTACCTTTTATTTATGAGTTTCCTTACTTTCAAAAAACATTTGCTTCATTTCCTATGGTTTCCATAAGGTAGGCATGGTTAGCAATAAAAATGGTTTATCAATGAGGATCCTCCCGTGGCTGCTCCTCTCTTGCTTTCAGGCAGAACGAACAGGTTTTCTACAAAGACATTTTCTTCAATGTCAATTCTTGATTCCAAATTTTGTCACTCTATTCTATGCTTTTAGGTAGTGTGACTACTTCTTTCAGGAAAGCATGAGGCCCAACCAAGACCTTAAAAGTATGTATCAGTTCTTACCATTCTTACCAGTTTGGGTTTCTGTGTTGTCATTGATCAGATATGATATAAAATTTATAACTTAGGATTTGATCACTTTCTTATTTCATTGAAGATTGAGCTACTGTTTTTATTTCTAGTTGGTTTTTTTTTTTTTCCTGTTTGTTCCATTCTAGTTGTTCTTAGATGAGGAAAATGTTGTGGAGGGACAGCTGATTATTCACCAATCCATTTCTTCTCCTTACTGGAGGATAGCCAGATGAACATTTTCACATTTCCTTGCATTTAAGGATGGTCATGTGACTGAGTTCCAGAAAGTAAAATGTCAGAGAAAATGAGGGTCATCACTTTCCAGGACTGGCCTAGAAAACCTCCGTCATCATCATCATCATCCTCTATGCTCTTTCTTATTCTGCAGCAATGTGGGAAGCTATGTTTTGAAGACAGTGGAGCTAAAAGATGGATGGAAATGGTCCCTGTATCACTCCTTGTAGGGAAGACACTCACCCATCAGAAATATCCATTTTTTTTTTCTTTTTAAAAATAAACCTTTTATTTTAGAATACTTTTAGATCAACAGAAAAATTTCGAAGATACTACAGAGGGTTGTCTTATACCCCTCACTGATCTCCCCCATTAGTAGCATCTTACATTAGCATGGTGCATTTGTTACAATTGCTGAACCAGTATTGATACATTATTATTTACTGTAGTCCACATTTTATGCAGTTTTCTTAGTTGTTCTTTTTTATTTTTATTTTTATTTTTTATTTTTATCATAATAAAATTAAAATAAAAATAAAAACAGAAATATCCATTTTGTTTATGTGACTAAGGCACATTTCTATTTTGTTAAATCACTAAGGGATGGGGACTTATGCAGCAGTTAGCATTGCCTTAATAACACAGGACTAGAGTAAAAGTGAGGAAGAAAAAGCCCTGCGAAGTTATTCTTAAGAACTGGATATCTGGGGCACCTGGGTGGTGAAGTTGGTTAAACATCTGACTCTTGGTTTCAGCTCAGGTCATGATCTCAGGGTCATGGGATCGAGCCCTGTGTCAGGTTCTGCATTTAGCATGGAGTCTGCTTGAGATTCTCTCTCTCCCTCTGCCTCTCCCCCCAATTTTCTTTCTCTAAAATAAATAAATAAGTCTTTAAAAAAAAGAAGAAGAACTGGATTTCTGAAGAAGATGGAAAAGTAGGAAGACCCAAAGCTCACCTCATCCCATGGATACAGATATATAACACCTCATCAGTGTCAAAAACCCAGAAAAGGACCCAAAGATTGGCTCTCCATAGCTAAATGTAGGGAAGAGGCCACATGGAAGTGGGTAGGAAGGGCAGAGATGGGTCTGGAACTAAATAGACCTGTGGGACTACCTGGAGGAGGGAGGGATGCCATGGGCACAGAAGGTAAAGAAAGAGACCCTCACACTAAGCAGCCCAGGCACAAGGGAATCCACATAAGGAATATGAATCCCCATAACATTTGGCTTTGAAAACCAGAGGGGACAAAGTTCACAATCAACAGAGTTTATAACCTAGAATTTTGAAAATTAGCCTGCTGGGCTCTGGGATAGCCAGGAGGGTGAGAGGAAACTGAGTCCCCACTCATAAAGAGACAGCACAAAAAACAGCCCCCACCCTACCCCTGGAGATACAGCACAGAAACAGCATTTTGAAAAATGCCTGGGGTATACTAGAGGGAGATTTGTTTACTTATCTCAGAGCATGTGCTGGAGGGGCAGGGATTCTCCAGAAACAAAGGAGCTTGTGGATGCCATTGCCTTCCCCCATACCCCAGCCTAGGCACATAGAAACCTGTGGGAATCAGTGCAGCACCAACACGCACTGCCTAGCTTGCTAAGAGGGCATCCTGCCCCTCCCCACCATTCTGTGGTCCTGCCCCCTCCAATATGCCCTTGGCTAGAGCCCATCCAAAGTGATTCCACAAGTGTGGCAGTGTACAAGCAGCCTCTCCAGGGACCAGGGGCCAGCACCACTCCAAAGTGACTCCTGCCCTGAGTAGAAAGGAAGATAACCACACATGCCAGTCCCACTGTGGCTACAACAGTGGGCTGGGGACAGTCACTGGGTCTGATTGCAGGCCCCACCCACCAATGAAAGCTTCTCAGGGGACAAAACAGGGAAAGCTCCCTGCAGTTTGGTGCTATCACATCTCTGGCAAATGCCTGCTCTGACCCAACTCAAGCCTAAGGCAGCCCCAGATTAGCTCACTAACAACAAAGGAACCAAACCTTGCTCACAACAGGCAAAGAGAGACATTGCAGATGACTGGACTGAAGGGAAATGTGGCTCAGCCACAACAGTAGGGCACATAAAACACATATAGGAGACACCCCTGAAGTGCCAATTTCAGGTCAACATGGGACATTGCACTGCTGGACACTACAGGACCTTTTCTTCATATGGCCATTACTTTCAAGAGCAGGAGACATAGCTGACTCTCCTAGAAATTGACACAGAGAGGCAGACAAAATGAGACAGAGGAATATGTCCCAAATGAAAGAACAGGACAAAATCACAGCAAGAGAACTAAAATGAAACACAGATAAGTAATATGCCTAATGGAGAATTTAAAGTAATGGTCATAAAGATACTCACGACTTGAGAAAAGAGTGGAGGACCTCAATAAATGAGACCCTCAATAAGGACAGAAAATAAAAAGAACCAACCAGAGATGCAGAACTCAATAATTGAAATTAATAATATACTAGATGAAAGAATGAGTAGAGTAGAGAAAGCAGAAGAATGGATCAGCATCTTGGAGGGCAGAGTAATGGAAAGCAATAAAGAACAGGAGACAGAGAAAAAAATAATAAATGAAAATAGACTTAGGGAACCCAGCAACCCCCTCAAGAGTAATTATATTTGCATTATAGGGATACCAGAAGGAGAAGAGAAAGAAAAGAGTCAGAAAATTTATTTGAAGAAAAAATAACTGAAAACTTCCCGAATCTGGGGAAGGAAATTAAGAAATCCACATTCAGGAGGCACAGGATCAACCCAAGGCACAAAATCAACCTAAGGACATCCATATCAAGACATATAGTAATTTAAATGACAGAAAGTAATGATAAAGAGAGAATTTTTAAAGCAGTAACAGAAAAGTTACATACCAAGGAAACTCCCTAAAGCTATCAGCTGATTTTTCAGCAGAAACACTGCAGGCCAGAAGGGAGTGGCATGATATATTCAAAGTGCTAAAAGAAAAAAAAATCTTGCAACCAAGAATACTTTATCCAGCAAAGCTATCATTCAGAAAAGAAGGAAAGATAAGAGTTTCTCAGACAAACAGAAGTTAATGGAATTCATGACCACTAAGCCAGCCCTACAAGAAATGTTAAGGGGATTTTTTGAGGGGAAAGAAGACATAATAAATAGGAGTAAGAAAAGTAAGAAGCACAAAAGCAATAAAATGAAGTATATCATTTATTTTATGAATATTTTATTCATAAAATAAAAGGATATAAAGTATGAGACTATAAACCTAAAATGTGGGTGGGGGGGGAGAGGAGTAAAGAATGGGTTCAAACTTAAGTGACCATCAACTTAAAATAGACTGCTACAATCATAACAAGTCATATATAAACCAAATGGTAACCACAAATCAAAAATCAGTAATAGACATGCAAAAAACCAAAAAGTAAAGAATCCAAGTTTATCACTAAAATAAGCCAGCAAACTGTGAAAGAAGAGAGCAAGAGAAGAAATGAACAGAGAACTACAAAAGCAACCAGAAAACAAGCAACAAAATGGCAATAAGTACATACCTGTCAATTATTTTGAATGTATATGGACTAAATGTTCCAATTAAAAGACATAGGGTAATCGAATGGATGAAAAAGCAAAACTCATCTATATGCTGCCTATAAGAGACTCATTTCAGACCTAAAGACACATGAAGTTTGAAAGAGAAGGGATGGAAAAGCCTTTGTCATGCAAATGGAGGTAAAAATAAAGCCAGGGTAGCAACACTTATAATGGACAAAACAGACTTTCAAACAAAGACTGGAATAAGAGACAAAGAAGGACATAATATAATCATAAAGGAGACAATCCAAACAATAAGATATAACAATTTTAAATATTTATGCACCCAACAAGGGTTGCACTCAAATACACAAAGCAGCTAATAACAAACATAAAGGAAGTAATTAATAGTAATACAATAATAGTAGGATATTTTAAAACCCCACTACATCAATGAATAGGTCATTCAAAAAGAAAATCAACAAGGACACAGTGGCTTTGAATGACCCTTTGCACCAGAGAGATCTAAGAGATACATTCAGAACATTCCATCCTCAAACAATAAAATATGCATTCTTTTCAAGGGCACATGGTACATTCTCCAGAACAGATCACACACTGGGCCACAAAACAAGTCTCAACAAATTAAAAAAAGATGGAAATTATCCCATGCATCTTTTCCAATCACAATGCTATGAAACTAGAAATCAACAGCAAGAAAATATCTGGAAAGAACACAAATACATGAAGGTTAAATAACATGCTACTAAACAATGAATAAGTCAATGAAGAAATCAAAGAAGAAATAAAAAAATACATGGAGACAAATGAAAATGAAAACCCAATGGTTCAAAACCTTTGGAATGCAGCAAAAGCTATTCTAAGAAGGAAGTTTATAGCAATACAGGCTTACTTCAAGAAATAAGAAAAATCTCAAATAAACATCCTAACCTGACACCTAAAAGAAAAAGGAGAAGAAACAAAACCCAAAACCAGCAGAAGGAAGGAAATAATAAAGATTAGAGCAGAAATAAATATAATAGAAACTTAAAAACATTAGAATAGATCAATGAAATCAGGAGCTGGTTCTTTGAAAAGATCAATAAAATTGATAAACCTTTAGCCAGACTCATCAGAAAAACAAAGAGAGAGAGAAAGAGAGAGAGAGAGGACTCAAATAGACAAAATCAGAAATGAAAAGAAATAACAACTAACATCACAGAAATATAAAGAATAAGAAAATATGGTAAAAAATTATATGCCAACAAACTGGACAACCTACAAGAAATGGATCAATTTCTAGAAACATATAACCTGCCAAAACCGAATCCAGAAGAAATAGAAAATTTGAACAGACTGATTACCAGCAATGAAACTGAATCATTAATCAAAAACTCTCAACAAACAAAAGTCCAGGACTAGATGGCTTCCCAGGTGAATTCTACCAAACATTTCAAAAAGAGTTAAGACCTATTCTCCTCAAACTATCCCAAAAAAATAGAAGAGGAAGAGAAGCTTCCAAATTCATTTTATGAGGCCAGCATTATCTTGACA
>NC_058405.1:114016164-114076838 GCF_002201575.2 Neomonachus schauinslandi | reverse complement strand
AAACATAGACACAAAAATCCTCAACAAAATACTAGCAAACTGAATCCAACAATATGTTAAAAAAAAATCATTCAGCACAATCAAATGGGATTTATTACTGGGATACAAAGGTGGTTCAATATTCACAAATCAATCAACATGATACATTACATCAACAAGAGAAAGAATGAAAACCATGATCACTTCAATATGATGCAGAAAAAGCATTTGACAAAGCACAGCAACCATTCATGATTAAAACTCTCAACAAAGTAGGTTTAGAGGGAACATACCTCAACATAATAAAGGCCATATATGAACAACCCACATTGAATATCTCATACTCAATGATGAAAAACTGAGGGACTTTCCCCTAAAACCAGGAACAAACAAGGATGTCACTCTCACCATTTTTATTCAACATAGCACTGGAAGTCCTACCCACGGCAATCAGACAAGAGAAAGGAATACAAGGCATCCAAGTTGGTAAGGAGGAAGTATAAGTTTCACTATTTGCAGCTGACATGATACTATATAGAGAAAACCCTAAAGACTACATCAAAAAAACTGCTAGAACTGATGAATTTAGTAAGGCCGCAGGATACAAAATCAATATACAGAAGCCCATTGTATTTCTATACACTAATAAGGAAGCAGCAGAAAGAAAAATTAGGAAAACAGTTTCATTTACAATTATACCAAAAATAATAAAATATCTAGGAATAAACTTCACCAAGGAGATGAAAGACCTGTACTCTGAGAACTATAAAACACTGATGAAAGAAATTGAAGACAACACAAACAAATGAAAAGATACTCTATGCTCATGGAGAACAAATACTGTTAAAATGTCCATACTACCCAAAGCAATGTACAGATTCAATGCGTTCCCTATTAAAATACCAACAGCGTTTTTCACAGAACAAGAATAATCCTAAAATTTGTATAGAACCACAACAGACCCCAAATACCCAAACCAATCTTGGAAAAGAATAACAAAACTGGAGTCATCACAATCCGATTTCAAGAACGACAATGCTGTAGCAATCAAAACACTATGGTATGGCACAAAAAGAGACACATAGATCAATAGAACAGAATAGAGAGCCCAGAAATAAACCCACAATTATATTGCTAATTAATCTTTGACAAAAGAGGCAAGTATATGCAATAGGAAAAAGACAGTTTCTTCAACAAATAGTGTTGGGAAAACTGGACAGCTACATGTAAAAGAGTGAAATGGGAACACTTCCTTACACCATACAGAAAAACTAACTCAAAATGGATTAAGGACAAGTGTGAGACTGAAACCATAAAAATCCTAGAAGAGAGCACAGGCAGTAATTTCTCTGACATTGGCCATAGCAATATTTTTCTATATATGTCCAAAATAAACTATTGGAACTACATCAACATAAAAAGCTTCTGTACAGCAAAGAAAACAATCAACTAAATGAAAAGAAAACCTATGGACTGGGAGAAGATATTCATAAATGACATATCCGATAAAGGGTTAGTGTCCAAAATATACAACTCAATACCACATAAATATATAAATAAATAAATATCTCAACTTAAAAGACATGAACAGACATTTCTCCAAGATATCCGATAGACACAGGAAAAGATGCTCTATGTCACTCATTATCAGGGAAATGCAAATCAAAACCACAATGAGCTATCACCTCACAAATTAAGAAGACAAGAAACAACAAGTGTTGACAAGGATATGGCGAAAAAGGGACCCTATTGCACTCTTGGTGGGAATGCAAACTGGTACAGTCCCTGGCAAAACAGTATGGAGACCCCTCAAAAAATTAAAAATAAAACTACTCTATAATCCAGCAATTGCACTATTGAGTCTTTATCCAAAGAGTACAAAAACACTAATCTGAAAGATATATGCACCCCTGTGTTTACTGCAGCATTATTTACAACAGTCAAATTATGGAAGCACCCCAAGTGTCCATCGATAGATGAATGGACAAAGATGTGGTATATACACACACACACACACACACACACACACACACACACACTGGAATATTATTCAGCCATAAAAAAGACTGTTAAAGGGGAAGGGGGTGGGGGGATGGGTTAGCCCAGTGATGGGTATTAAGGAGGACATGTACTGCATGGAGCACTGGGTGTTACACAAAAACAATGAATCGTGGATCACTACATCAAAAACTAATGATGTATTGTATGGTGACTAACATAACATAATAAAATAAAATTTTTAAAAAAGAATGAAATTTTGTCATTTGCAACAACATGGCTGAAGCTAGAGTGTATAATGCTAAGCAAAATAAGTCAGTCAAAGAAAGACAAATGCCATATGATTTCACTCACATGTGGAATATTAGAAACAAAACAAAAGAACAAAGAAGAAAAGATACTAATCAAAAAACAGACTTTTAACTACAGAGTACAAACTGATGGCTAACAGAGGGGATGTGTGTGGGGGGGTTGGTGAAATGGTTGAAGGGGATTAAGAGTACAGTTATCATGATGAGCACTGAGTAATGTATAGAATTGTTGAATCACTATATTGTATACCTGAAACTAATGTAACACTGCATGTTAATCATATCAGAATTAAAATTAAAAAATATCCTTTTATTATTATTGTAAGTTTTTAAAATAATTTATTTTAATTATTCTTAAGAACCAGAAAAGGTGCTTTGTATTTTTATTTTATTTTTATTTTTTTATTTTTTTAATTTAATTTAATTTAATTATGTTATGTTAGTCACCATACAATACATCATTAGTTTTTGATGTAGTGATCCATGATTCATTGCTTGCATATAACACCGAGTGCTCCATGCAGTACGTGCCCTCCTTAATACCCATCAGCCGGTGAACCCATCCTCTCACCCCTTTCCCCTCTAAAACCCTCAGTTTGTTTCTCAGAGTCCATAGTCTCTCATGGTTTGTCTCTCCCTCGGACTTCCCCCTTCATTTTCCCCTTCTTTGTCCTAATGTCCTCCATGCTATTCCTTATGTTCCACAAATAAGTGAAACCGTATGATAATTGACTTTCTCTGCTTCACTTATTTCACTTAGCATAATCTCCTCCAATCCCATCCATGTTGATGTAAAAGTTGGGTATTCATCCTTTCTGATGGCTGAGTAATCAGAAATTAGTAATATTCTAATTTCTAGAATATTACTCAGATGGCTGAGTAATATTCCATTGTATATATGGACCACATCTTTTTATCCATTCATCTGTTGAAGGGCATCTCAGCTCTTTCCACAGTTTGGCTATTGTGGACATTGCTGCTATGAACATTGGGGTGCATATGGCCCTTCTTTTCACTACATCTGTGTCTTTGGGGTAAATACCCAGGAGTGCAATTGCTGGGTCATAGGTAGCTCTATTTTTAATTTTCTGAGGAACCTCCACACTGTTTTCCAAAGTGGCTGTACCAACTTGCATTCCCACCAACAATGTAAGAGGATTCCCCTTTCTCCACAACCTCTCCAACATTTGTTGTTTCTTGCCTTGTCCATTTTTGCCATGCTAACTGGTGTAAGGTGGTATCTCAGTGTGGTTTTCATTTGAATTTCCCTGATGGCTAATGATGATGAACATTTTTTCATGTGTCTGTTAGCCATTTGTATGTCTTCTTTGGAGAAGTGTCTGTTCATGTTTTCTACCCATTTTTTGACTTGATTATTTGTTTTTTGGGTGTTGAGTTTGAGAAGTTCTTTATAGATCTTGGGAATCAGAGCTTTGTTTGTAGTGTCATTTTTCTATGGTACTGGCACAAAAACAGACATATAGACCAATGGAACAGAATAGAGAGCCCAGATACGGACCCTCAACTCCATGGTCAAATAATCTTCGACAAAGCAGGAAAAAATATGCAATGGAAAATGGTGCTGGGAAAATTGGACAGCTATATACAGGAGAATGAAACTCGACCATTCTCTAATATCATACACAAAGATAAATTCAAAATGGATGAAAGACCTCAATGTGAGACAGGAATGCATCAAAATCCTAGAGGAGAACACAGGCAGTAACTTCTTCGACATCGGCCACAGCAACTTCAAAGACTAGTGAAACAAAAGCAAAAATGAACTTTGGGGACTTCCTCGAGATAAAAAGCTTCTGCACAGCAAAGGAAACAGTCAACAAAACAAAGAGGCAACCCACAGAATGGGAGAAGATATTTGCAAATGACACTGTATAGTTTTGTTTTGTAAAGGAGATGGAGAGAGAGAATCGGGGGAGGGTCTGAGGGAGAGGGAGAGAGAGAGAATCTCAAGGAGGCTCCATACCCAGTGGGAAGCCCAAGAGCAGGGCTCAATCTCACGATCCCAAGATCATGACCTGAGCTGAAATCAAGAGTTGGATGCCTAACCGACTGAGCCACCCAGACTCCCCAATAAAGGTGTTTTAAAACAATCTATCTCAAAAAAAAAAAATCTATCTCATCTATGAGGAAGAAGATACAAGCCAGGGACTGCAAACTCAAAATCATAGAGTTTACATGGGCAGATAGTGTAACAGAATAAGAAAAGGCAAAATATATGAAAATATCAATTAGTACACATATAATAAAGATTGCTATATTTTAGTTAAACTGTCCTATATAAGCATGCAACATAATTCAATCATGCATTTTACTAGAGTATATTTTAAATTAAAAAAATGTAAATACATAAAGTGAAAATAGACTTCAAATTATTATTCTAGTAACTTCTAATTATTTTTCTTTCCTCATTGTTATTACATTGATTTTTAACTGGAAACTTTATACATTTCCTTCTACACCAAGATATTCATTTAGATCTAATATTCAAGTTATGATATGCAATAAATAATTCATCCTTGAAAATGTTAACTGAGAATGAGATTTATTTTTTTCTGTTTTATAATGTAAAACATCTGTTTTCAAAGATACATACTTTAAACATGGGAAGAATCCATGAATGGTCCCTTTTATGTTCAGGATAATTACTCCCAAGACATTTCAGAAACCTGGTATTCCAACAGTTACTGATTTAGTTTTCAGTACAATCTTGCCCTACAGTTCAGCAATTTTCAGTTGTATTTATTCATTCATACTATCAGTATTGATTGAGAAAGAAAGCTAATTAATTTTACCTCATTTTCATAAGGTCTGCAACTATATAACCTTTTTTGAAATTCGATTTTCTTCTTCATAATATCAGAAATGTAATTCAGAAAATTATTTTTATTCCTTGAAACTGATTTCAGCATAGGAAAATGAGCCAGAGTTTTCTTTGCCAAGGGAATTTCCCAAAGACAAGTGTAGTAGGCTAAATTGTGGCTCCAAAGGTAACAAGACCTAACCCTTGGAAGCTGTCAAGATCAACATATTTGGAAAAAGTGTCTCTGCAGTTGTAGTTAAGTTAAGGATCTTAAGATGGGGAGATTATTTTGGATTGTCTGGCTGGATCCTAAATGCCTTCACATGTACCCTTATAAGAGAGGCAGAGGAAAATTAAAGACACAGAAGAGGAGGAGACATCTGACCACACAGGCAGAGACCAGCATGATGCAGCCAATCTGGAGGCCACCAGAAGCTGGAAGAGATAAGGAACAGATTGTCTCCTAGAGCCTTCTGAGGGAACATGGCCCTGCTGATATCTTGGTTTCAGCCTACTAATACTGATTTTGGAATTCTGACCTCCAGAACTATGACAGAATACATTTTCTATTGATTAAGTCATCAAGTTTGTGGTAATTTGTTACAGCACCACCAGAAACTAATACAACATGCTTTCAGTAGAAATGAATGAGAAAATCAAATCATAAACATTTGTAATTAATATGAATTCCCTTGTAGAGAAATATTCAAAGAACTCTTGTCAGGTTATTATTTAAACCTGAAAGGGACACCTGGGTGGCTCAGTCATTAAGCATCTACCTTCGGCTCAGGTCATGATCCCAGGGTCCTGGGATCGAGCCCAGCATAGGGCTCCCCACTCAGCGGGAAGCTTGCCTCTCCCTCTCCCACTCCCCCTGTTTGTGTTCCCTCTCTCACTGTGCTTCTCTCTGTCAAATAAATAAATAAAATATTTTTTATTGTATTTATTTATTATTTTTTTAAGATTTTATTTATTTATTTGAGACAGAGAGAATGAGAGAGAGAGAGCACATGAGAGGGGGGAGGGTCAGAGGCATAAGCAGGCTCCCTGCCGAGCAGGGAGCCCGATGCGGGACTCGATCCCAGGACTCCAGGATCATGACCTGAGCCGAAGGCAGTCGCTTAACCAACTGAGCCACCCAGGCGCCCCTAAATAAAATATTTTTTAAAAAAGATTTTAAACCTGAATTTTGATCTATTCTTCCATTGAGGAGCCTCCACAGGAATTTTTTTTGAAGACATGAACAAATTAATTTCTTTTCCAATGGTTTAAAAAATACTTTCACCCCCCCTCATTATGACCTTCAGTGTAGTACAGCAATCTCCATATTGGGCATCCAGTTCAAGGACAGATCAAACTATGGGAATGAATTCAGTTTACAATGCTAATTACTATGTCCATTGTGTAGCCTATTTTCAAATATTTAAGCCCAAACCTATCCCAATAAATAGTGCAATTTTTAACTTGAAGTTCCTTATTCCTACCAGGTATGCAACTTTGGGTGTAAATTTTCAAACAAATCCAACATCAACTTTAGCCATCTTAGGAATATTCTTTGTAGATAAGCTTACTGATTTTGCTAAGACCACATTAAAGTTTTTTCAACACACAAAAATAAGTCATTTTCTGAAATTTTGTCTATCATAGCTTAATCTCCAAAATTTGTTGGTCAAATCAAAATTTTCATTAAGACTGCTGAAGTAGCTAAGTGGCATTTTTTATCTATGTTGTCACCAATTACAACACGAGAAATGCTGGAACTGATTCACATTTTCTTCTTTAATATTTCCTATAATTTCTAAGCCATAGCTTAAATAATCCAAGAAATAGTGGTTTAGCTATATTTATAAATGTGAATGTTTGTTCCTGTTTAAAAAACATAATTCTTACTGTATTCAATGCCTTTTAAAAAGAATGAACATGCTATTATGATAAGTTTTTAATTTGGGGGCAATTTTATCATCCAAAGTGTTCCAGAAATAAACCCTGTGACATGTTGAAATGCTAATACCATTTCTAAAATATTTTGTACTTTGTTAAGGTTTTAGTTTGTTTCTTTTTTTTTATTTTCTATTTAGTTCTCTTTATGATTTGTTTTATAAAAATAATTTAAGTTACTCTTTCAGCACATATTGTCTTTGTTTTCATATGATGCATGAAGGAGTATTCTTCACATCCACAGGAAAAGCATATACTATAATATTTTCCTTAAACAAGCAACTCTCGGGACGCCTGGGTGGCTCAGTCATTAAGTGTCTGCCTTCGGCTCAGGTCATGATCCCAGGGTCCTGCGATCGAGCCCCGCATCGGGCTCCCTGCTCCACGGGAAGCCTGCTTCTCCCTCTCCCACTCCCCCTGCTTGTGTCCCCTCTCTCGCTGTGTCTCTCTCTGTCAAATAAATAAATAAAATCTTAAAAAAAAAAAAAACAAGCAACTCTCTCACTGTCTTTTAGCCTCCTCTCCTTTCAACAAAAATATGTGCCTAGAACAGTATGAAAAAAAAATCAGAATTACAGTGATAAACTACAACTGAAACTTAGTCTCAGTGTTAGGAAGTGGTGGAGTTTATAGCAAACTGGAGAGAAAATGTTCCATCTAAAAGGGAAAATGACAGCCTGTTTTGCAAGTAGGATCTGAGATATACTGTTGCCAGACCTTTTAATTCAAAAGAAGCTGAAATTCAGGATTTCTAATAAATGTCCTAATTTTTACCTGCTGGCAACTGCATTAAAATTCAAGACCTGTGACTTGGGGAAAAAAAGGAAATTGATGAGAGAAGTGGGGAGAAAGACATAGAATGAGATAAAAATGAGTTAGCAAAGAAAGAATTGCAAAGACATACAAAATGCGATTCAAAAAATTGAGTAACTATTTGGATACATTAAAGAACAGTACTGTAACGCAGAACATCTAAGCTGTGACCAGAAACAGTTTTGAAAATTTTTCCTAGCACGCAAAACAAGAAGAAAAGTGAGGGACATGACTAGAAAAAAAGATGATTGATAATGAAGAATGGAGATTAAGAATTTAAACTAACAGTATGTTCTCTGAATTTGGAACAATAACAACAAAAGGTAATTGAAAATAAATTATGATCAAAGAAAAAATTGAAGAAAATTTCCAACTAGGGTATCATGATAGATTAGTTGTACAATGTCTCCAATTCTCCATCCTCCTCAAATTTATATTCTTTGCAACCCCTCTCATCAATAGGTGGATTCTATTTCCCCACCCCTGAATATGAGATGACCCTGTAACTTACTTTGACCAAAAGAATGTAGTGTAATGACCATGTGCCAGGTGTCGGGAGACCTTGTGACCTTCTATTCTCTTTCCTGATACTTCATCACTACCATGTGAACAAGCTTGAGCTAGCCTACTGAAAGATGTGCATCAGAAAAATCATCCTACCTGAGGTCAGCTGTCAGTGAACATGCTAGCTGATCTCCATCACCTGAGCAATTCTAAAGAAGAGCAGCCAACCTTAGCTCCCATCATCAGAACCACCCAGCTGACCTGTAGATGCCTGAGCAATCATTAAATGCTCATTATTTTAAGCCTGTAAGTTTTGGGGTGGTTTGTTAATGCAGAAGTAGCCCATGGATACAGGTAGTACCAGAATGGACCAATCATACTGCAGACACAATGAATAGAAATATATTTACACCTAGATGAAAGCGTAGACTATGCAAAGGAAAAAAATCTATAAGCAACCAGATGGTAGAAGAGGATGAGAATGAAGAAGAAGGAAGAGGGACAGAAGGAGGAGGTAGAGAGGAGAAAACCTACTATAATGGTCATAAATTTAGGCAGCTTCATATTTTTCTTCCGAAAAACTAAATGCAGAAACAAATTCAAGATTAAAATGTGAAAAGTAAAAAAATACATATATGCCACAAAACTGTATAAAACCAAGTTGTACATTGAGATGATAGAAAAAATATTTTATATATGCAAAAATATGGGAATCATTCTCTCCATTTCGGGGGAAAAACTTAAAGATATATTTTTGATGTGATAAATTAAACATAATGCCATTAATAGTTTTTAAGTGGCTACTATTTTACCAATTTAAAATGTCTCTTCGGGGCACCTGGGTGGCTCAGTCGTTAAGCGTCTGCCTTCGGCTCCGGTCATGATCTCAGGGTCCTGGGATCGAGCCCCACATTGGGCTCCCTGCTCCGCGGGAAGCCTGCTTCTCCCTCTCCCACTCCCCCTGCTTGTGTCCCCTCTCTTCCTGTGTCTCTCTCTGTCAAATAAATAAATAAAATCTTTTAAAAAAATAAAGAAAGAAAGAAAAGAAAATGTCTCTTCATGTCCCCCAAATAATAAGAAAATAAATAAAATAAAATTACTATTTTTATTAAATGATTACTCCTGTGCCAAGCACTATTCATACTTTATATGCAAAATCTACTATTTATAATATCCCTAAAACTTAAAATTAAATTCCATTTTAATAAGAACATCAAGAATAGAAAAACTGTGGCATAAAACAATTGGTGATCAGCATTGACAATGGCTAAAAACTGACTTACGATCAAGTAATTATTGTAATTTTGGATCCAAATGAATACCAATGTCAAAAATTGCTGTTAAAGGAGAATATGTGGCAAGTAACATGTAATAACAGTCTGAAAGTCTATATTATATTAAAAATACTGGGAAATTATGGTCTGGGAGGTATAATGATATGCTAAGTTCCTCATCTTGTGGATTTCTTTTTAATTTAATACAAATATTATTTAAAATTCATGATTAATTAAAAGTATAATATATATTTTTAAATTACTGGATAACTAGCAAAGAAAAAATTCAAATGGCAAAAGACAGAAAACAAAATGACAATAAAATATAAACCAAAAACCAAGAAAAAAGATGGCAAGAGTAAAACTAAGCATATCACGTTAGTAAACACAGATGATATTCACTCTCCACAAAAGTGAAAGATTATATAATTGCTTTAAAAATATTTAATTCATGGGGCACATGGGTGGCTCAGTTGGTCGTGTCTGACTCTTGGTTTCAGCTCAGGTCATGATCTCAGGGTCCCAGGATCAAGGCCTGAGTCAGGCTCCCTGATCAGCACAGAGTCTGCTTGTCCTGCTCTGCACCTCCTCCTCTCTCTCTCTTTCTTTCTCTGGAATAAATACATAAAATCTTTAAAAAAAATTAATTCATACCTGGGAGATATCTTAAAAATGAAATAGAAACTTTGAACATAAAAACAAATAGGAGATTTATTAGACAAATATTACTACAAATATAGTCACAACATTAAGTTCAAGGTGAGTACTTTTATATGTATAATATAAAAAGGTAATATAAAGAAAAACATAAAGCCATAAACATTTATGCAAAACATGTCAGGGAATCTAAATATATGAAAGGAAACCTAGAACTACAAGAAGAATTGACAGCAGCATAATTTTATAAAGAATTTAATGCCTCTTATGCCTGGAAAAACTATCATAGGGATTTACATTCTGCCGGAAGTAAAGCTATCTGGGAGAAGGTATTTAGAAATAATCCGGAGAAACGAGGGAGTTTTCTGAGCATTAAAAACTAATTATTAGAGGAATTTATGGGCAAAGTACTCTTATAGAGTTTATAGAAGGCCTTATTAAAAGACAAAGATAGATTCTAAATTACTAGAAATGTCTTAATAAAGAAGGAAATGAAAAACTGGGATGGCTGTTGTTTGAATTCATCTAACTACAGTGGGGATTCTAGAGCAGAAAGAAGACGTTGGTGGGGTCTCAAAACCCTACTCAGTAAGTAAGTAATCAAGAAAATAAAGAAAGCAAGAGGAATATTGAGAAGACTGAAGGAGTAGGTTCTTAGTGGTAGGAACAGTGTTGGTTGGTAGGAAACTGTGGCCTGGTCCCAGCATGAGTTGGGCAAAAGAAGAGCATTGTGGTTGCATCCATGTCTCTATCCAGCTAGGCCTATACCAGTGCCTCAGAACCCAAAGTCCCACATTATTCCCATCTATTCAGTTCTGGACAAGAAAGCAATAGCAGCAGTCGAGAGTGATAGGTAACATCAAAACAGTGGCATTACTGAGCTTAAGTTGGGAGCCATGAATGAGGAATCCTTATTGCCTGGCTGGTCTCTGAGCAACTCCACTCCTTGACTATTATATGCAGTTGCTCCAGCAAGAGTGGGGCTGGAGTACATGGAGGAGTCTGGGGGAAGACTAGGCTGCAGGAGAGGACAGTGAATGGTAGCACTTACTGCAATATTACAGATTTGGAGTGCTCACCCCCACACACATCCAGACCCTTTTTAGAAGTACAAAGCGAGACCTAAACTTTTGCCCTTTTCTGTCTCCTTCCCAAAGCAATATTATCACCCAACGCAATTGTGAAGCCTGACAATAGTGGAGGGAAAAAAAGCCACACTACAAATGGAACGACACAGAAGGAAATTAACTAATGGAACGCACAGAACAGATACTCCAAAAGGGATATTGCATACATGATGTAACAACAAGCAGTTTTGGAGAGGATCCTATTGGAGATATTAGGATGAAACCTATTGTTATTGAAATAGAGAACTCAGTGCATGGGCTGAATAGAAGAACACTGAAAACACTGAAAAATGAGTTATTAGCTAGACAGTCAAGTTAAAGCACTCTCCCAGCATGCATCCACAAGAGATAAAATGATAGAGAGAATGAGGAAAATGTCATAAATAATCATATATATATATATAATAAATTCAAACAGTTGAAAAAATAATGAACCAGAATTTCCTAGAATTAAAGAAAGATAGATTAGACCTTTGGCTGAACAAATGTATAGTGTGCCAAAAAGGATGAATACGGAGAAAAGAATATAAATTTTAAAAATTTAAAACCTCAACTGAGTATATTATAGTAAGATTTGAAACATATAAAACAAAGAGAACATTCTGACAGTTTCTGGAGAGGAAAGGAGAATCACCTAAATATGAGCAATGATCTGACTAACATTAGACTTTTCAGTAGCAACACTGGATGCATAAAGACAATGGAGTAATATCTTCCTGATAAATCTAATAGGAATTACTTAAATTATTTTTTCATTTTACTTTATTTTGTCAGTACTCTAGCCATATCCTCCACTCCATTTGGGGACTATTGCAATAGCTTACCTACTGCATCCACCATGTCATGTGACCCATCAATATATTCTCTACAAGTAGCTTAAATAGTACTCACAACCTCCAAATCGGACCTTGTTACCTTCTCATTAAAACACACCACTTTTGGGAAAATATCTGAAATCCGAACATGGCTTAAGGCCCTAACTTAAGGCTTAGTCAAGCATCTCTGAACACTGGCTGGACATAAGAATCCCTGGGGAACTTTGTACTGCTGCACGGGCCCTGCTCCAGTGGTTCTCCTTGAAGGGTTGGGGGCTGTCCCCAGTTCCCCTAGTGACTCCCAAGCAGAGTGTTCAGAAGTCCTGATCTTGCCCTTGTGGCCTTTCCAGCCACACCCCTTCCTGGCACCCTTCATTCTAGTGCTCCTGCTGCACAGATCTTCTGCACCTCGAACATGCCATACTCCTTCCTGCTCCAGGCTTTGCACATGTACCTCCATCCTGGAATGCTCTCATACCCTTTCAGCAGGGTCACGCCTGCCCTGCCTTCAGATCTAGCTCACTCCTCACTTCTTCAGGGTACCCCTTTCCCATCTTCCTAAGTTTGTCTCATTATGTCATAGAGACTTATAGCAAGGGATAGATCTCCTTAATCGCACTTTCAACATTCATTACAGTTTAATGATTTGTATGAGTCTCATAAAATTCTCCTCTTCTATATAGTGAGCTCCATGGGATTAAGATATATGTCATTTTTATTATTTAATATTGCATAGTTTTCAACTAATGAAGTGTTGCCTAACATTTATTGAATAAATGAATGAATAAATGACACCTAAAACCTAAATCCAGCAAACATCTTACATTCACATATGCCTTGGTTGCAAGTCATTTATACATTTATTATATTATTTCATACATATATGATCGTAAAGGTGTGGTAAATTTAGTGGGTAGATAAACTAATGAATGATATGAGGCTATATTTTGAGTAGCACAAATATCATTTCAATGTTATTGAAAAATTATTAAATTACTTTTCCCATGTTCGTTAAAAAAGAACATATAAACTTTCTCCTTTCCAGAGAAAAGTCATGATTGCAAACCTAGTGATCTGTGAACTCAAAGCTAGAAACATATCCATTACAGAAAGTATTTCCATTTTATTGAGACCCTTTCTTTTTTTTTCCTGTTATGATTTTCCTAAAATTGCTTTGATATAAAATGTCATTTCAAGATCATTTATAAAGGAGAACAAAAAAATACTAATTCTTTTGTAAAAGAAGAATTAAGTGAACAATCTATTCATGAAGTGTTTTCAAGGGTAAAAAATAAGAAATAAAGAACACAGGTTATCAAAATGAATCATTAACTTCTCTAAATCTGAGGAATTAAAATTAAGCAAAACCCCCACAATTTAATCACCATCACACTTTGAAAAACAAAAGCAACTGACAGCCTATTTGAATGGCATCTGTCTTAAATTACAAGTGTCATTAATGACAGGGAAAGCAGGAGGGTAATAAGTAGAGGACCATTTTGAGCAAATAAGAGAAAAATGATATTTGATAGAGCACATCTTATCAAAGAAAATTGAGAATATGGATCCATAATGTGTGTGACACTTAAACCACTGACTTCCAGATATGTAGCAAGTGCTTCCCAGAAAATCCTCATTATACATGAAACTTTTGCAAAGGCAGAACACCTGTGCTGTAAAGAGCTAAAAATCATGGAGCCAAAGGGCTCATAGTAACCCATAAATGCATTTACCCATATAAAAATTGTGCTGTGCTTGCTTTTTAATTTGATTTTTTAAGTGAAAATGAACCATTGTACATATTCATTACTATGGCAGCCTGCTTTTCACTTATAATGTATTATTTTTTCTAATTACTAATGCCTACTCATGTAATTTGAACACAAATGGGACAATATAAAAATATATATTTTTGTCTGAGCAGTCTTTTCTTTTTTTGCCTATGTCCCTTTCCTTCTCCTCCTCTTCCTCTCCAACCAGGGCTACCATGTATGGTTGTATGAATTGCTAACTGCAAACATCAAATCAGATTGAGATCTATGCATTAATTATCCATTGCTACATAACAAAATTACCACAACTTGGCAGCTTAAAACAATACAACTTTCTTATCTCACAGTTTCTGTGGGTTAGGAGTCTGTGCATGGCTCAGTTGGACCCTCTGCTTAGGATCTTAGAAGCCAGAATCATCTGGGCCTGCAGTTTCATCTGGAGTCTTGCCTGGAGAATTATCTGCCCCCCTGATTGCATAGTTGTTGGCAGCTTTCAATTCCTTATGGCTGTAGGACTGAGAACTTCCATTTTCTATTGGTTGTTGGCCAGAGGCCATCCTCAGCAATTCACCTGCAGTTCCTTGTCTTCCTCACAGCCAACAAGGGTAAAAGAGATTCCAAGAAGATGGGCACTACAGTCTTAAGTGACATAATCACATACATGTAATTACCTTTGCTGTATTATATTAGAAGCAAATCACAGATTTTTCCTACCAATAAGAGGGACTCAAAAAGGCCATGAACACTAGGGAAGCATAGATCATTAGGGACCACTTAAAAATCTGTCCACCACAATCTACATGAATGATGCCCCTGGAATCATACAATGCATAACCTGTGTAGCCATACACAGCTGTCCTGTCCATCAGTATCAGTATCCCCTCAAGGCCACCAAGTAACTCATGTTAAGAACCTGGCATGTATCTTTCACCACCTTTTCCATACTTATATAATCATCTATATGTATGTAATAAATTTTTTGTTATTATTTATTTTACAAATAGAGATTGTTTTATTCTATCTTTTCTCTATTGTTTTGGCCACTTAGCCATAATTCATGAAAAACACTCTAAGTCAACTGCTACAGGTCTACTATATTTTTCTAATGGCTATACAATATTCCAAAATGTGGATATGTAATAATTTATTTAATCATTCCACTGTTGAAGAATACTCTTATTGCTTCAAGTTTTCTTCCCCCCTCTGCACGCCCTTTAAGCTTTGGCTTCCTTTGTTTTATATGACCAATTATTACTTCTCCATCAACTTTCAGTCTTCCAAGGATATATTGAAATCTCCATGCCACTGATGTCTTCTCTCCTGTTCTCTTTGCATTTGTACACTTAGGATATTTTTATTTCTCAATCATTTATCATTTTAGTGTCTTTAATCCCTCATCTTTAACTGGAAATCCCAGTTGTTTGAAAGTAACTTGTTTTTAGACCTCAGGTTTTCATGTAGAGATATGAATATTTTCCCTGAGTTTGTGAGGCAGTGTTGGGCCAATCCTTGACTCTACATTTGTTTTAGTAAATATAAATAAAATCAATGAAGAAAGCTGCAGTTGGAAGAGCATATATAATAATTAAACAAATGAGGAAAAATTAACTCTTCAATCTGGAAATAGTGAGGATGAAATTTTGTTCAAATAATATACATTCATAATATTAGTGAATTGTTAGTGGAGCTGATAGTATTATAAAAAATATTTTAGAAGTTCTTTGGGGAAGAAAATTATCATCCATATTCTGTGATGAAAATAAATGTTCTTTGTCCTGATATTTTAAAGGGCTTTAGGTAGAGTTGGAGGTTGTCAGCCTATTTGAACCTAGGAATGTTTAAAAATCTAGAAGATATAAATTATATTTCAATGGTGGACATGGGGATAAGGGCAATATTTCTTTACATAGAGAGGTTATATTCCAAGTCATAGAAGTGAGTTAGTGGTAACAGCTGCCAGAATTGTAAAGGAAAAGGAATTTTTGTGTGTATTATGGGGGCTGGGGGAACACAGGAGTGCCTCTTAAGGATCTTGAAAATAAATTCTGTTAAATGCTTAAAATGACAATGGGTGTAAGAAAAAGAGCATGCAGAATGAGAATGAGATGAAGGGGTTTAGGCAATTGACAAATGAGAAAAAAGCATCACTATCAAGCTCAGAAGGGAATGAGGTAGAGCCAGTCTAAGGTGGTGAAGGGTTCCTATTCCAGATTTAGGAAGCTGGGCCTCAGCAGATACTAAATCATCCTGTGCCTTGATCTCAGACTTCTCAACCTCTGAAAATGTGAGAAATAAATGTTGGTTGTTAAAGGCATCCAGTTTAGGGTAGTTTGTTATAGTAGCCCAAACAGACTAAGATGGTAAGTTAGCCAATACATAACAATAATCATTTCCCCAGCATCTTTTACAGGCAATGATGTAGGATCTGCTCAGAGAGAGAGAGGTCCAACAGGAGAGCATCCGTTGAGTCTTGACACTTCCTAGATGCTGCTTTTTGCAACTTTACTATGCTTTTTCTTTATCAATAGTATATGCAAATAAGATAATTAGTTATATCTTAACTAATCCATTAATCTCCTTTTTTAGAAACAAAAGCATTTTAAAGTCTTGGTAATTTCCTGCTTTGTCCCATAGGCAATTGTAATGTAAATAAGCCATTTTAGATAAGGCTATGAAAAACTGCTGAATGCATGACTTGTCTTTGCACATTATAGTAACACTTAAAGCAGTTTTCTTTTCTATGCTCTTATATGAAATTGTCAAGTTAAACATTATAGGACAATGAAATATTCCAAATAATTAAACAAATAAGGTTGGTGTCTCATGTGAGGCTTGAAAAGGGAATGCTATGTGAAATAGAGTATGTTCTGGGAAGAAGCATCCAAACTACACTGAGGACTTAAAGATCTAAAGAACATTTAAAAAGAAAGTAAACATTCATGAATGAAAATGAATGAATCATTTGTTATACTCAGAAAGGTCAAAAATCTACATTAAATAAGATAGTATAAAATAAGCATGTGCTATGTATTGGACCTCATTCCTCCTGGTGAAGATTGGTGCAGTCTTAAACTTGATTTCAGGTTTAGGGGTTTTGTTCTTAATCCCCAGAAGGTACTGGATAGAGGCAATAATATTTCTATACCATGGCATTTCCTTTTTCTGTGTGCAATAAGTAGAAATGTTTTTAATTGAGCGAAGAGAAAAAAATTCACAAAATAATAATGTAAATATATTTGTAGTACTTTTTCCTTTTTGTGAATTTGATAGTGGTGACTGACCTGCTTAACAAGAGTGGGAGGAAATCTCACAATTTCATGAGTTCTTAAATATCTGTATAAATATCTCTTGGACCTATTCACTTATGACATACAAGAAAGATACCATAGTGTTCTGATAGATCCTGGAAAAAAAAAAAACCTTTATGAAAAGTATCTTAATTTGCAAGTAATTTAATTTGATTCTGTGGGCTAGCAGTGTATTAATTCATTGAGCATATCAAGTGACTACTTTGTATCATATATGTTCAAGATATTGAGGACCAAAATGAGGTAAACGCAGATAAAACTATTATTCCTTCACCAAAGTGTAGAAATTAAAGTCTGAAGTCACCAAGTGCTGTGAGAATGTAGAGCACAGGAACTTACATGTATTGTTGGAAGAAAAAGGTACATTGGTAGCTGGTTTAGTACAGTCAGTCCTCATTACTCACAGACTCTGTGAATTTGCCTATTTGCAACCCCCAAATAGATACTTACAGTGCTTCTGTAGTCATTTGTGGACATGCACAGAATGGGAAAAAATTGAGCTACCCAATGCACACACTTCCAGCTGGGAGGGGACAAGGTAATGTTCTGCCTTGTTTCAGCTCTCACTGCAAATAAGTGTCCTTTGTACTGTTTATTTAATGCCACGTTTTTCATATTTGTGTGCCCCTTTTGGGGTGATTTTGCTTCTTAACATGGCCCTCGAGCACAGTGCCAAAGTGTTGTCTAGTGTTCCTAGGTGCAAAGAGGCTGTGATGGGCCTTCTGGAAAAAAAATGTGTTAGGCAAGCTTGCTTCAGACATGACCTATGGTGCTGCTGACCATGGGTTCAATATTAATGAATCAACAGTATATGTTAAATTAGGTGTCTTTAAACAGAAACACATGGAAAACAGGATTATATTTTGATAGGTTGATGAAAATGTGACCAGAAGTTCACAGGAACCTAACCTTGAATTTGCCCTGGGAGCATTATTTCAGTATTTGCTAATTCAGTGTTTGTGGTAACTTTATATAACATAATTAACACAGATAACTAGAATCACAATAACACAGAATTTATTGCATTTCCTCATTCCTCTATACATTATCACCTTATTGGCAAGGTGTAATTCTGCAACAGAAACAAAGTTTGTCATTTAATGTCATGTTCCTTTATTTATATGAAAACATCAGTCTCCAAAAAGAGTGCGTGCTTCTTGCCATTACTTTCCTCAATACCCGCACCTTATATTCTTAAAATTCATGGACATTCCGATATTTGGCCTTCGTTTTTAAAGAAAGGGAGGCACCCATGACTTGAGGTTAGAGAAGAAAGAGGAATCAAAGGAACAAGGGGCTTCACAGACAACAGGACAATCCCCACTCCCAGGACCACCTTGGGTCCTGTGGCTTAATTCTGACCCATAGAGAAATGCTCCTATTTCTAACTCTTGGCTTCCTTTTCTTCTGTACCTCATGGGGGCTCAAACTCTAAGTCCCCATAGCACCACTCTCCCTGAGACCATTCCATGACTCTGACTTTCCATATTCAAAAGCAAGGAAAGTGACTGGGAGAGAGAGGCAGGGAGATTTGTAAATCACCAGTTGGAACCTGCACATAAAAACAAAAAACCCACTGGCAACTTGTTAATTTTAACAAGTCAGGAAACGACAGATGTTGGCGGGGATGCAGAGAAAGGGGAACCCTCCTACACTGTTGGTGGGAATGCAAGCTGGTGCAGCCACTCTGGAAAACAGTATGGAGGTTCCTCAAAAAGTTGAAAATAGAGCTACCATATGGCCCAGCAATTGCACTATTGGGTATTTACCCCAAAGATACAAATGTAGGGATCTGAAAGGGGTATGTGCACCCCGATGTTTATAGCAGCAATGTCCACAATAGCCAAACTATGGAAAGGGCCAAGATGTCCATCGACAGATGAATGGATAAAGAAGATGTGGTGTATATATACAATGGAATATTATGCCACCATCAAAAGGAATGAAATCTTGCCATTTGCAACGACGTGCATGGAACTGGAGGATATTATGCTGAGCGAAATGAGTCAATCAGAGAAAGACATGTATCATATGATCTCACTGATATGAGGAATTCTTAATCTCAGGAAACAAACTGAGGGTTGCTGGAGTGGTGGGGGATGGGAGGGATGGGCCAGCTGGGTGATAGACATTGGGGAGGGTTTGTGCTATGGTGAGTGTTGTGAATTGTGTAAGACTGTTGAATCACAGATGTACCTCTGAAACAAATAATACATTATATGTTAAAAAAAAAAAAAGAAGAAGAAGAAGAAGAAGATAGCAGGAAGGGAAAAATGAGGGGGAGGAATAGGAGGGGGAGACAAACCAGGAGAGATTATGGACTCTGAGAAACAAACTGAGCGTTCTAGAGGGGAGGGGGGTGGGGGATGGGTTGGCCTGGTGATGGGTATTAAAGAGGGCACGTACTGAATGGAGCACTGGGTGTTATGCACAAACAATGAATCATGGAACACTACATCAAAAACTAATGATGTAATATATGGTGATTAACATAACATAATCAAACAAACAAACAAACAAAAAAACATTACTTGACAGCAGAGTCACCAAACAATGGTGAGTCTTTTCTTCTGCAAAAAAGTAATAATCTTAGAAAGCACATAACTGGGGGGAAAAAAAAACCCATTGGCAAACTGAAAACAGTTACAATAGCAGCTAATGCATACTGACTTTTTCCTATGTCCCCAGTACTATGTTAAACATTTTACATGGACTATTTTATTTAATTCCCATATTAACTCTAAAAGGCAGGTACTCAGAGCATGCACAGTTTAGAGGTGAGGAAATTGAGGTTAAGTGAGTGTTCAAGGTCGGAGAACTAGGAAGTAGTAAGGATTGGATTTGAATCTGGTCAAATCTAATTTCAGAGTGTTCTCTTAAACCACTCCAGTTTGCTTCCTCCCATGAGATGATAAATTTCCTCCTCAAACCTATGATTTGAAACTCCCTTAGCAGAAATCGTCATCTGAGACCCAGTGCCTTAGAGCTGAATGAAGCACAAAACAGAACTCAACTACTTTCCTGCTTCCTCATCTCAGATGGGTATAGACTTTCTTTTTTTGAGGGGGGTGGAGGGGTTATCTAATTGAATGAAATTTTAAAACTATATAAACAGAGACTGGAATTATTTTTCTCATTTTCAGAAATCCATTAAGTAGGTGAAACTAAACCACATGTCTCCCATGGAAGAAAGTAACTTGGAGATGACTTGATATTCAGGAAATGTGGGTTGGGTAGGGAAAGCTAGAGCATTTCTAAGAGTGTGTTTGTGGGTTATGAGCATGGGACCAGAGAAAGGAGTAAGCCTCCCACTGGTCACTTGTGGAGATCAAAGTTTACATTTCTATTTTCCTTGGTCCTTACTCCATGGAGTATCTAGGTGTCTATGCTGGTCACACTTTAGCCAGGATTTACTCTTTCTCCTTTTTGGAGATTTTGGGACAGTCTCATACATGGGCATAACAGGAACTTCCTAACTTATCTGAACAGGATGGTCATAGAGATGGCCATCTCTGGCCATAGGCCACCTACTGGTCATCCTGGGTGGGGTGCTACACATACATGAGAGTAAGTGGGTGTGTTGTTGGCTTTATGCAAAGGGATGGCCTATGAAGATTTAAGTAACGTGAAATATATTATCAAGTATAATAAAAATTACTGTATTGTTTTCAATTGTTCAGGACATTGCTCTGTAACATGTATTCCTGTATCCAAGCTTCTGTTCTCTCCTAAGGTAGAGTCCTACACTTCTATACACATATACATGTAAAGGTCCATAGCAGTATATTTACTATAATCTCTGTATTTGTAGGAACAAATATTTTATTACTGACTTCTTTGTTTAACTAGATATTGGAAACAGATGGAATTGCCTCTTCTAGGTAAGATATTATCAATTTATGAACCATTTTTTTAAAGGGACTCTCACAGGTGAGATTAGTTGTAGCATGTTTGATGTTTTGAGAGTAAGTGGAAAAAAATTAATGAAACACAAATAGAAACTGTAGTTTATTTAGAAGAAAATAGTCTGTGTGCTTTTTATCTGAGTTGCCTTTTTGGGGGTACCAGAACTCTGACTCTACTAATCAGGGAGACTGTTCCTTGGCCAAATTGGAAGGGATCTATGACAGCATCTCTAGGGGATCTTTAACATAGGGATCTTCGTGAAGATGACCAAGTGTTTGTTGAGAGTGAGTCAAGCCATGTGTTGAACTGAGAGCTGTTTGCATTTCACGTGGGCTAGACAGAGACACATGGGCACCTCAGACAGACTAATACTTTGGTTCAACTTCAAACAGATATCTTAAAAGCGTTTGTTGGGTATTTTATTTAGAGTCAGAGCATGAAGGCAGAGTAGAGAAGGAAAAGCACTGATGGTACCTTCTTTGTTTCCTCTGCAATTTATCTCTGCTCTAAATTTCTATATCACATTTTACAAAACTAGAGAGAAGAGCATTTTTTAGAGCATATGTTATTACACAGCCATGCTCACAGGGGTGTCTCACCTACACAGAAAAGCTGCAAGGGGCTTACTCAAGACTCCCTGCCACTAATTACAGAAGTTTCTTTAGAATACATTTTTAGAAATCTCATTCACATCCAAGTACCTGGTCTCCTTCCCTTGTCAGATCTCTGACCAGCTCTCCATCTTATTACTTATTAACTTCATCACAATCACCATGATGGAAAATACCATTCAATGCATTGTACTAACCTCCACTTGCTTGAGAACATCCACACCCCATGTTATTTTGTTTCCCCTGTTGCAGATTCTTCTTTGTGAAACCTACAGGTCTGCAGTTCTTCATTTTGTGATGGGTTGTTTCTACATTTCAGGTCTCTGGTACTATTTACACAGTCCTTAATCTTTGCACCTGTAAGTGCTCGAAACTCACTCTAAGTGTTCTCTTTTGGAAGGTTTCGTTTATTTCCATCATGCTTATACAAATATGGACTTCCTGGGGTTTTCTTATTGATGTTTGGGAGAGTTTTGGTCATTTTACTTGGTCCAACAGACATTTTTCTCACTTAAATTTTCCATCTCTCTACCAGGTACATTCTCTGTCTTTCCATGCAACTAATGGAAGGGGTACTTGGAATCCCTTTCTTTTCTTTCTTATTTATTTATTTATTTTATTTATTTGACAGAGAGAGACAGCTAGAGAGGGAACACAGGCAGGGGGAGTGGGAGAGGGAGAAGCAGGCTTCCTGTGGAGCAGGGAGCCCGATGTGGGGCTCGATCCCAGGACCCTGGGATCATGACCTGAGCCGAAGGCAGACGCTTAGCAGCTGAGCCACCCAGGTGCCCCCTTTCTTTTCTTTCTGAGGTTAAGCTTGTTCTGTGCTCCCATGTATCATTAATAACTATCATTATGGCCTACTGCTAATTAATAGCACAATGATGTTACTATGTAATCATGTTATATCCAACATTGTTTTGCTACACAGAACCACATACCTATAAAAGGCTTTCTTCAGCCAACTTTCTGTAAACACAGTGACAAAAAGGTTCAGTTGAAAGAAAGTTCAAACTTTTTTTCTTTTGGATTTTGAGTCTGTTATTTGTAACAGACACTCTTGAAACAGAGAAACCATGGGTTTTAAAATTTCTTCATATCAAGTTTTCTTTGCTATGTTCCATGCTCTCAGTAAATTCCCTTGGCTGTTCAGAACTGCATAGGTATCTAATGTTTGTGAAAACAGCTAAAGGCAACTGACTGATTCCCTAAGTAATAAAAGTGTAACTGAATTTGAGGTCTTGGCAGATCATTTCTTGCAAAGTTTAGGGAAGTTGGATTTACTATTCTTTAGCTCACAGCCCTCACTGTGGAGTTCTGATGGTTCCAGATCCCAGCTGAATCCTGGGAAGGGCCTTTTGCTAACTTTAGCTCATTCCTGAGACTTCTCTTCCTTTTACAGAAATGCTCAGCAAAGCAACAGGTCATGTAAATTAATGTGTTCTGTAGACTCCAATGCCACCAGGCTGGGAGCTATTACGGAATGAGAAAGGAAAGAAAAGAGGGAATCACAGGGACTCACATTTACTGTGTTCCTATTCCGTGTGTTAGGACTGAATGAAGTCTTTAATAATTACAGAAAACTCCTCACTTAGTTTGAATTTCATTAAGAAAGAACTGGTTTTTTTTTTTTTTTTAAAGATTTTTTATTTATTTATTTGCGAGAGAGAACGAGAGACAGAGAGCACGAGAGGGAGGAGGGTCAGAGGGAGAAGCAGACCCCCCGCTGAGCAGGGAGCCCGATGCGGGCCTCGATCCCGGGACTCCAGGATCATGACCCGAGCCGAAGGCAGTCGCTTAACCGACTGAGCCACCCAGGCGCCCAAGAAAGAACTGGTTTAAACCAAACTGATTCATGTACTTTTAACCAATAAAGAAACCTTCGCCAACAAAACTATCATCCCAAACTTTGTGAACAACCATGGGTTTGCTATACTAAATTAATAGTTTTCTATATAATTTATGTGCTAATTTTAATTTCAATTTCACTGTCAATCCCATCTGTTATTGCTTCAATCCTGAATTAATGGGCAGGTTAGAGCTGGAAAATGTCAGATCATCTGAGGGCGTCATTCTTTTCTAAGGTCATATAAAATGAAAGAGTACTTTTGTCATAATTCAACAATCCATCCCATTTTATAGAGTCATAACGTGTTAGAACTGGAAGGTTTGTAAAATATCATCAAATCCAAATTTATTGGTAAGAAAACTGAGGTCCAAAGAGGCAAAGTGATTTATCCAAGTTTTTGTAGCCACTGTTCCTTGCCCTTGTTTCAAGCTTTACAAAAAAGGTGTAGATGTAACCTTTAAGTCATCAGAATGCTACATCCTCCTACTCTTCACAGGCAGATTTAGGGACTCTGTCAAATACTTCTATAAGAGTAAGGAAGGACTTGAGTTGCTTCACTTCTTCCATTTTTTAGAGTTTTTATTTAAATTCCGGCTGGTTAATTAACAGAGTGCCATATTAGTTTCAGGTGTAGAATTTAGTGATTCATCACTTACATACAACACCTGGTGCTCATCACAAAAAGTGCCCTCCTTAATACCCATCAGCCATTTAATCCATCCCCCTGCCCACCTCCCCTCCAGTAACCATCAGTTTGTTCTCTATAGTTAAGAAATTATTTCTTGGTTTGCCTCTTAAATTTATTTTGCTTCTTAAATTCCACATATGGGTGAAATCATATGGTATTTGTCTTTCTCTGACTGACTTATTTTGCGTAGCATTACACTCTCTAGCTCCATCCATGTTGTTGCAAATGGCAAGATTTCATTCTTTTTTATGGCTGAGTAATATTCCTGTGTGTGTGTGTATACCACACCTTCTTTATCCATTCATCAGTTGATGGACATTTGGGCTCTTTCCATAATTTGGGTGTTGCTGATTCACTGCCTCTTAACTGTTAGAGATTCCATTTACTCAGGAATTGTTATGCATCAGTCATTGTGTTAATACTCTTATTGCATTAGCATATTTAAACTCCATACAGATAAGAAAAATGAGACTTTGAGGGTTCAGGTAGCTATGCTACTTGCCCAAAGTAGCACAGCTATTAAGGTGCAAAGGCAGAGGTCAGAGGCTTGGGGACTGTGCTCATAGTGACTATGCTATGCTGCCTCCTGGGGGTTTGAACATCTCTGCTATGCTGACCTACTCAAAGCTTCAGCACTCACCTCTGAGCTCACAGTTCCACCCTTCTCCAGTACCTTTGTTTTATTAAAGGGGTTCCTGCCAACAAGCCTCTGAGCCAGAATTCCCTCTAGAGGTCTAAGAGGTAAAATTCATGTCTCTTTGATTGATTATGAATTCTTGCCTACAAATTTGTCTCGCTCTCCAGCAGAAATTCTGACTAGGTCTTTTTTTGCCTCTCTGCCTTCTCAAACTCCATACCCTGAAGTCTGGCATACTGCTGCTCTAACCAGGGCCTGGCTGGGAATATTCACTTATCTATAATTCAATAGACAAAGGAAACCTTATAAGGAAGTGGGAATCAAGATGGGCAGGAGTCAGGTCATTAGCACTGAGGAGTTTGTATTGGATTCTCCAGGTGATGGGAAACAACTGAAGATCTGAAAGCAGGTGAGTGAGAGGCCCAAGTTTCTGGGATTGTTAGAGACAGAAAGATCTCTCTAGAAGTATGAAGAACATTTGGAAGATGAGGAGGAATGACCTCTCTCCTGCTTTGTCTCTCCGAGTCATTCACACTCCTCAGAGTAGAATTCAAGTTCATTTTCTACACTAAAATCCCCTCTACTAGAGGGTCTATAGTGATCCTTCTCTGCTGTGAACCCTTCAAGCCCTAAGAGCCCATGTAACTAATTCGTAAATTAACAATATGCTGCAATGTGACAATGCACATTTTACCACCTGTCTGGTACAGGAGATATTTACATGTAAAAAAATTTTTGTATAATACAAATTTATGTAATATAAAGTAGTTTGATAAGTATATATATATATATTTATATTTGAGATATATATATTCATGTAACCACCACCATAATCAAGGTATAGAATATTTCCATGACCTCAAAAAGTCCTGTCATGCCCCCTTTCAATCAATCTCTCTTCACCATGGCCACAAGCAACAACTAATCTTATTTCTGAATTTTGTCTCTTTCACAAAGTCATATAGATGGAATCATATAATATGAAGTCTTTTGTGTCTGGATTCTTTGATTCATTCTAATTCTTTTGAGATTCATCCATGTTATTTTGTCTTTCTACAATTCCTTTGCATTACTGAGTAATATTTCATTATGTAAATGAACCATATTTTAAAAATCCATTCACCAAATTGATGGACATCTGAGTTCTTCTATTTTTGTTTTTGTTTATTATTATTATTTATTACAAATAAAGCTTCCATAAACATTTACATACAGGTTTTGTGTGGATATATGTTTTCATTTCTTTTGGATAAATACTTAGGAGTGGGATTCCTAGACTGTATGGCATGCAGTGTTTAACTATTAGAAACTGCCAGGTATTTTCAAAGCAGTTGTACCCTTGTATAATCTCACCAGCACTTTATAAGACTTCCAGTTACTCTACATCCTTGTCAGTATTCAGTAATGTCAACCTGCTTAATTTTAACCAGTCTAGTAAAATGTGAATTAATAACCCCCTTTAGTTTTAATTTATATTTCTTTAATTCCTAATGATACTAACTTTTCATATGGTTACTGATATTATATCTTCTGTGAAGCCAAATCTTTTGCACATTTTTAATTGCATCATCTTATTATTATTGAGTTATAAATTCTTAAAATTTGTCCTGTACAATATACACATAATAAATATGTATTTGCAAATATTTTCTCCCAGTCTAGTCATTTGCCTTTTCAACTTCCCTTACGATAACTTTCAAAGAGTATAAGTTTTAATTTTGATGAAGTCCAATTTATCTTTTTGCTTTAGTAGTTCATGCTATTGGTTCTAAAAAATGTTTGCCTAATCTAAGGTCACAGAGATTTTCTCCTATTTTCTTCAGGAAATTTTATAGTTTTAATTCTTACATTGATGTCTATGATACATTTTGAATTTATTTTCATGTATGGTATCAGGCAAGAAGAGGGATTCATAATTTTAATGTATAAATGTCCTATTAATCCAGTACCATGTACTAGAAAGACCATTCTTTTCCCAATTGAATTACCTTGGAATCTCTGTCCCAAATCAGTTGACCACATATTTCTTCTCTATTTCTAGACTTGTTATTCTGTTACATTCATCTATATGTCTCTGCTGTGCCAAAATTCCCTTATGTGTTTATTTTTAATTTAGTGCTTGGATTGTTTTTTGGTTTTTGTTTGTTTTTTACTATGTTTCTGTGCAGAAAAGAGGTAATATACCAGGCTCTCCTTAGAAAAACATGCTGCTGGGGTGCCTGGGTGGCTCAGTCAGTTAAGCATCTGTCTTCCACTCAGGTCATGATCTCAGGGTCCTGGGATCAAGCCCCACATCGTGCTCCCTGCACAGGGAGCCGGCTTCTCCCTCTCCCTCAGCCCCTCCCCCTGCTTGTGTGCTCTCTTTCTGTCAAATAAATAAATAAAATCTTTGGGAAAAAAAAAAAAGAAAGAAAAACATGCTGCCAGGCTGGCCCTTGGTTGGCATCTGGGAACTTGGAATTCACCACTCCTTACACATAAAAATGATTCTCTATAAACTGTGTAAACAAGTAAAGTTATGCTGAACACCTGATTTCCTTCTGAAGTTTGGAATTTTGGTAGGTGCTAGGCAGATGGTCCCTATTTCACCAATCCCCAGTGAAAATCTTGGGCACTGAGTCTCTAATGAGCTTCCCTGGTAGAGATTTCACACATGTTGTCACAGTCATTATTGGAGGAATTTAGCACGTCCTGGGTGATTTCACAAGAGTGAACTCTTGGAAGCTTAATCCTGGTTTCCTCTTGACTTTGTACTATGCCTTTTCCTTTTGCTAATTTTCCTCAGTATTCCCTTGCTGTAATAAATCATTGCTGTTATGACTATATACTGTGTCCTGTGAATATTCCTAACAAATCACTAAATCTGGAAGTGGTTTAGGGACCCCTGCCACAGTGTCTCTTATCTCCCTGTTTAGATTATGGTTTCTTTCTAGGACAGAGACCATAGTTTAATTGTCTTTAAATCTGCCTATGGTGTCTTATATACAGTAGATATCTAATAGATGTTTATTGTCTGAAATAAAGGACCTAGAGAGATACAAACTAGACAGTTTCATCAGATCCTTACTTGTAAAGAAAAGTTAAATCTAGAGAAGTGTATTTATGAACTTATAGAGGAAACAATTACATCATTTCTGTTTTGTAATTATCTAGGAAAAAACTTTGCATTCACTTTGTACACAGAGTACATTTCCCCAAGAGTTGAGGAGGGAAAGCAGCAGTAAGCTAAGCTTCTACCTCACCTCATGATGGCCCCACAAAAGAAGTTACCAGTCATGGAGGTGCTGTCCAATAATTTCTGCCTGGTGGTTTGGAAATGTGCCCATCTTCCAGGCTGTAAACACATTTCAAAAATAAATGGCACTGATCTCCCCATAGGCTCACTCCAAGATTTTCCCATTTTGCCCAATCAATTAGCACATGCACTCACCTAGAGTAAGTACATTTTAAGAGATGGGGTTTCTAAAAGTGCCAAGAGCAGAATAGACATTTTGCCCAGTTTGCAAAACCATAACCCTGATATATACAATTAGAAAATGGAGGTGTCCTGTTGAGACAAAGTCAGTTGATTTAGAGAAGACACTCCGTTGTTAACCTCATCTCAAGGCTATCTTAATAAAATTTCTGACGGTAACACACAAATAAGGAAAAGGCAAAAGAAAAACAACCCGTGGATTACATACCTAATGGAAACGTGTACTGAATCAAGGAATAAACAAGTCATGCTATATTTGGAACTTATCAGATATTATTAATCATTTGTTAAGAATTATATGTGTGTCAGGAAAGTCCAAAATATTCTCTCCTGTGTAGTGTTTCCTTCCTTTTTAAACAAAAATTTAAGTTATCTATATCCACTGAGATATCCCTGTGGCATGAGCTAGAAACCTACATGTATTCCTCACAAATCATTATGAACTTCTATCTTCTAAGCAAGGAAGCTTCACTTGCCACAAATAAACAAACAAATCCCAGAAGATTAGAGGTCAGTGTAGAAATAAAAAAAGCTGTACGAAGTTGCCATACATTTTAAACATAGGAGGAAAAGTTCTTTCAAATTTATAGATTTTGCAGAACTAGTAAAATTTTAGAAAACAAATTTGTTTTAACTTAAAGCTTTGTAGCCATAATTAATCCATAAGGTAGGAAAAAAATAAAGTTTTAAAATGTATAGAATTTACAGAAGAAATTTCCATCTACTGACCTATCTCAATTCAACAAATATGGAAAAAACTTCTTAAGAGTAAATATTGATTTTAATATGGAAATAATAAATTTGGCTCATACACGTTTTTTAAGTTAAATGCAAGCAAGCTTTGTGTTCCAAATCTGTTGCACCAACTGGCATAGGGTTTAGTTAAAGAATAGTTTTGTGTCTGGAAAGTAGTACTACTCAAGGTTTTCTTGGAAGTAGTGTTTAGCATCTCCCTTATATTCCAAATAACTACAGATGTTGTTATTCACATTTAAATTGGCAAATGTTTTCTATCCTGCAAGATTTCATGAAAATGCTTGGATTTCTTTCTTTCTTTCTTTTTTTAAAGAAATCGTGCATTAGGGGAGCATGGCTACATTAAAAATAATTGGAATTCAGCTAATTCTTTTACTATTTGTAACAAAAAATTAATTTAAGTTTACATAGATATATATATAATTGACTCTAAGCTACTGAACATTTTTACATAAATGCTGGCAAAGATGTGTTGTATACAAAATTCATGTTTCCATGAAGAGAAAATTCCTTTTAGTACGTAGTTAATAATCAATATCCTAGAAACGATTTTTTAGTAGCTTTTTTTAAAGCCATGCTATTTTAAGGCTTCCCTTTATTAAATTCTTTCATGGCACAGATAAGGCATCACCTTGAAAAATTAAATCATCAATAATACTGCCTGCACTAAATAGTTCTCCTGAAAACTACTGAATTTATTCCTTCAGTGTCAGCTTTTCCTTCTCTACAAACTACTCAGCTATAAATCCAGTGTACTGAGGACTTCTGAGTTGTAAAATGCGAAGAGTCTTTCTTACTTTTCAAATAAATAAAATGATAATCACCTCATCTAAGCATTTAAAAATTCAGTATACAGTTTCTGAATCTATGTTTAGAGCACTATGCTTTCCCATTTGTAGACCCCATAAATAAGACACATAAGGCCTGGGCAGCATTTCTGAGTATCTTGGGTCCCTGAGCTCAGGACTCCCACCAAATTAGGTCAAATGCCACTAGACTCTAGCAAGTCTGTGTACTAATGCCCTGCTGAGAGGATTAAAATTCCAGCAAGAAGAAGGCTGTCTTCATTTTAGTTTTAAAGATTCTCTTTCCCCCACCCTGTTTTATTTAAATGAGCTGAATCACACAGGACCTAATTACAGACATGAAATTGTTGTTTTTTTGGTGGATTATTCTCCACCTTACGAAGTATAGAGAAAAAATATGGCAGAAGGGAAGGACAATAATCTGTTACTGAAGACAGACCAAGAAAGTGTTTCTGTATAATTGAGAAGCAGTTTCTTCATTGCAGAGTTCAGAGTGATCTCAAAGGAAAGGTGGCTGTCTTCCTTCTAGACTGGAGCATCCTGACCAGCGTGAGGTATTCAAAAGACAGACTCAGCCACTGGTTATTGCTGATGTGGATTTTAAGTAAGTTAGCAATGTGAAGTTTTATTAACGAGTGTTGGGTTATTAGTTGCTTTTTTTTGCTTTGTTTATCAAAATAAAAATAGTTTTACATTCCCTGATTATTAAAGTAATCCATGCTTCTTACAAAAATTCAATTTAAGCAAAAAACAAAAAAAAAACTACCTATAATATTATTACTAAAAAATAAGCATTAGTAACAGAAGCACTATATTTTTTTCACTTTTTTGTGCATGGGCACATGTGTTTAGAAAAAATTGGGCAGAACTGTACATATAGCTTTTTAAACTAATTATTTTTCATTAAACATAGTAACATAGTATGGCCTTCTTGCTATATCAAATATATATACCATGGTTTCAAATTTGCATGAACATACCATAATTTATTTACTCAATCTCCCAGTGATGTGCATTTATTATTTACAATATTTAATTAAACAATGCTGCAATGAACATTCTGGTATAATTTACTTTGCATATTAGTCCTATTATTTCTTTAGAAGTAATTTTTAGGAGTGGGATTCCTGGGTCAAATGATATGCACATTTTCAAGACTTTTGATAAATATTGCCAAATATTCCAGAAAAGTTGCAAGTTTTTATTCCCACCCACAGTATAACTGGGAATGGCATTAGTTTTTCTCACTTTTTTTTTTTTAAAGATTTTATTTATTTATTTATTTGAGAGAGAGAGAATGAGAGACAGAGAGCATGAGAGGGAGGAGGGTCAGAGGGAGAAGCAGACTCCCTGCCGAGCAGGGAGCCCGATGCGGGACTCGATCCCGGGACTCCAGGATCATGACCTGAGCCGAAGGCAGTCGCTTAACCAACTGAGCCACCCAGGCGCCCGAGTTTTTCTCACTTTTTTTAATTCAGTGCTAATTAAGTAGGGAAAATTCAATTTAATTTTTGCTTTAATTTGCATTTCTTTGGTTATTATTGAGATTGGCTATCATTTCATGTTATTTCTTCTTTTATTGATTATTCATGTTCTTTGACTATTTTCTCCTTTGGTTGTTCATTCTCTAATTTGTTGGAGTGCTATTTGTCAGTATTAGCTCTGTGTGTCATGTATGTCACGACTATCTGTCTCAGTTTGTCCTTTGTCTTTGATCTTGACTTTTTCTTTTAAATACTATTTTGTAAGTTGCTTGTAAATCACTTCTGAATGAGGTGATGGATGGCTGGATATACACAAAGACACTAAATTAGTAAGTAGCAGAACAGTAATTTGAATCCAGGTCTATCATTTTGCAATGTCCATGCCTTTATATTCTATGTTCCCTCAAGTTTTGATTGTCCTGAATTTGGCCTACTAGTACGTGTTTCCCACAAATACAAAAACAGTAATTAAAAATGTGGCCTTTTTACTATCTAAAGATGATATTATTCTCCTTCATACTTCTCTGGAGTTCTAGATTGTGATAAATGGAATTTCTCTGCACATTCCACAAGATCAAAACCAAACTGGCTGGAGCCTAGCTATTTTCATCGTTGTGCAGTGCAGCTACTTTCATCATCTGTGCACAGCAACGTGGGTCCTATAAGAACAGATTGGGAGGTACAATTCCCAACTTCAGGGATCTCTCAATCCAATTAACATATCTGTGGATCTACCTATATGAACAGCCTTAGTTTTCACAGACGCAGAAATTAATTCTCAGAATTCGGCAATTACTCCTTTTCTTACCCATTCAAAATTACTTCCATAAAACTTCTGTTTTGTGATGATAGTTGGCTGATATTTACTATATGTCAGACATTCTTCTTCTAAATGTTTTCTGTTTTACTCATCTAATCTTCACAACAACTCTAAGCTGCAGGGTTATTATGATCCTGCTTTTACAGATAGGGACACGGAAACACAGAGAGGTTAGGTAAATTGCCCAGGATTGCAGTTTGTAAGTGGACTCAGGTTATAAGGGACTTGGGTTGTTTGTTTACCGCTGGCTTGGGCTGTCTCCCAGCACAGTGTACCTGCACAGCATGAAGTGCTGATTGTAGAATTGAATACATAGACACACAGGACCTCACCATATGGTGGGAGGGACACACAAATGCCAAGCAAACCCCTATCCCCAAGCTCACAGCAGAGAAATAATCCATTCAGCCTGGATTTTAGAAGCCATGGAAGTCAGAAAAATCTCTTCTAGAGAGGCGGTACCAAAGGAAATTAATGGGGAAATATGGGCTATATAATCAAAGTGCAACTTTTTTTTTTTAAAGATTTTATTTGTTTGACAGAGAGAGACACAGCGAGAGAGGGAACACAAGCAGGGGGAGTGGGAGAGGGAGAAGCAGGCTTCCCGCCGAGCAGGGAGCCCGATGCGGGGCTCAATCCCAGGACCCTGGGATCATGACCTGAGCCGAAGGCAGACGCTTAACGACTGAGCCACCCAGGCACCCCAAAGTGCAACTTTTTAATGCTGACAACTCAATACATGAAAATAAAATTTACGAGTATAATTCTTTCCAAGTCTTCCAGCCTCCCGGGACTATAATTTCCTTTAATTCCCTAAAGAAAATGGTTCAAGACCTTATACCACCTGCTATTGGAAGGCCAGTACTTCAATATTTTTAAAAGAACTTCTGAGGAGTTTTTATTCTCCTGACTCATCTCCCACAACTGCTGTCCTTCCATTGGCCTTTCCCCCCCCAAAAAAGTACAAGCCTACTGTACACCTTTTACTGAGGGCCAAATGTAACTGAGGGAAAAGATAAGAAACTTAAATTTTAGACATCATGGTCCTAATATTCCATAGCCACCACAGCCTGGAATTTCCCATGGGCCATCTGTCTTCTTAGATTCCAACTTCTGCCAAAGTGCAGGTCTTTTCCTTCCTATACTCAAGATCCCATTCTCTCAATGCAATCAGCCTCATCCAAGTGTCAAGAATAACTATCCACATCAGTTAATTCACAGTAAGGAATGAATGCTAATATTATCCTTCCAATGAGTATTTTTCATTTTAGAATAATATTGAAATACTTCAAACACATTTCAATGCAGTGGAATTTCAAATTAGAACACAAATTGAAAAAAAAAAAAATCAAGAATGTAGAAGGAGATGTTTTCCAGAAAAGAGGAGGAAGAGGAGAGTAGAATAGAGAAAATGAATGAGTCCTGAATGCCTGGGATTCTGTCCTGGAATAAAGTTGATACATATTAAAAACATCCAGTATTTGTTTGTTTGTTTTACTTTGATTCCCTTAGGAGAGACAGCAACTCTTTGGATAGAAGACATGGTTTTTCAGGATGTGATTCTTGTTTAGATGTTTTAGAAATATGTCCATTGCTTAAGTTAGCATGTCCATTGCTTGGCAATGGCAAAAACTAAAATATCTTTACATATTTGTTTCAATGTAACATTGAATAATGATGTCATTTACCCCTACTTCCCTGTATTCATGGTATACAACATACCTTCTTATAACATAAGCACATGAGGTAAAAATAACAAAGAGCCCTGGATTATAAATCAAGAATCCTGCATTTGCTCTGGATGTGTCCATAATTAAGAAGGTACAAAGTAAAAGAGATAACACTAGATGGTTCCTAAGGTTTCTTTTGGCTTGAAAGTCACTTACTACTTGATCAATCTATTTAACAGCCAAAACCATGACCAAGATGTACTGGCAGATCCCCACTTTTAAGTTGGCTTTCTCCTTCCTCCAGCTGCAGGAATGTTGTCAGGTGAGCCCCACCCCAGAATGGCCTGCTGCCAAAGGAAAGTGCCTCTCCCTGGGTGTCCTAATTCTAAAGACTGGCCAATGTGAGGGTATAAACTCTGACCTTACTCAGTTCAAGACAATCCTAAAGGCCTAGCTTAGCTCCAAAGCTTGCAGTGGGAAGAGCTGAAGCCTTTCTTGCAACTGTGTCTTAGTTTAACTTCTGCCAAACCCTGTTGTCTCCTCACTTATTCACAATACCTTCACTGTATCACAGTGTTTGTAGGAAGGATACTAGCATCTTGAGAAGTTGACTGTTGTAGGAGGTGCTGTTATAGAATTAGGTTCCATGATAGCAACATGGATTATAGCATGAATTTCTATTGCTGCTCCTGAGAATCTTTAAAAATTATTGATGCCTGGCTCCCACCCCAGACATTGTGATTTAATTGGTATAGTTTAAAATGAGGCATCAGCAGTTTTAAAAGCTTACCAGGTGATTCTAACATGCAGCAGAGTTTGGGAACAATTGGATTATAGGATATTAAATAATAGAGGCCAAGGGCCAGTGCATAACCATCAGAATCAAGATGAGTACAATTATCATAATGAGCAGCAAGGACAGAGTAGTATCCAAGAAGGCCTGAACCAGACAGAGCTATGGATATTGTTAGTAGAACAAGGCATTCCTAGGGGCAAGATGCATGTACAGTCAACAAGGGTACTACTTGCACACTCAAAAGAAATTAAGTATTGATAAGCAAGAAACTGAGGGCAGTCAGCCCGATAAAAAGCCATGATTCCTCATTCAGTATTTGAATCTGAACCAGTTTTCAGACCTAGAATATACTGACTGAGGGAGGGGCTAAGGCCCTAAGTAGAAGACGCCTGAATCACCATGGCATCCCCAATCCTTCCTCAAGAGACCTATGGCTATTTGTTTGGGTAAGCATTCACTAGGGGCAAGGGAATACTCAGACATTCCAAGGACCATTGGATAGCTACTGTTAGCTGACTTTGATACCTAGAGACCAGAAATATCATAATGGCCCTCTTATGAAAATGGGGGCATACAGGAACTAAATAATAAGTAGAGTCCTGAATTAATTCCAACTCACAGCAGTTTACTGTGTCCACTGACCTCACTCTCATCCTCAGTGGTCATTTCTCAGTTCCCTCAATGCATAATTGGAATGAACTGGGCAGGTGGCATTATCCCCACATTGTTTTTTTTTTTTTGATCTGAAGGATTCAGATCTATTACCATGGAGTGGTCAAGGGGAAACCTCAGAAACTACCTTCCTGTCACCCCAGTCATTAAAATACACACATGCATGTGCGTGCACACACACACACATGCACACACACACACACACTAGTGGAATTTAGTAACATCTTTTAGGAACCGAAAGGAAACAAGCGGAGTGGTACCCATAACATCTTCATTTAACTCACCAGTATGGCCCCTAAAAAAATGATACTGGAGGCCTGCCACAAACTCATTTAAGTAGAATTCTCAATTACAGTTGCTGCGCTATAAGTGGTATCTTTATTAAAGCAGATTAACACAATCTCAGAAATATGGTATATGGACATTGATCTGAGCAATGTACTCTTCCCATTTCTGTCAAGAAGGAAGACCAGAAACAGTCTGTATTCACAAGATTTGCAATCTTGTTCCAGGCCTATATTAGTTCTCCCATTCTTTATCATAATATAATCTGAAGTGATCTAAATCACCTGGACATTCCACAGACTATCACACTGGTCCACTATATCTATGAGATCATGTTAATTGTACTAGATGCACAAGAAGTGACAAATATATTGAAGTCTTTGGTAAAACACATGTGCTACAGAAAGCAGAACATAAATCCTACAAAGATTCATGGGCCCAACATATCAGAAAAGTATTTTAGGTCCAGTGGTCTGGGTCATGCTAGTATACCCAATCCAACATACGATGCAAAGTATTTCATCTCATTTCTTCCATCACTAAGAAGGAAGCACCATATCTGGTAGGTCACTTTGAGTTCTGAAGGCAGAACAGTCCATACTTGAAAATCTTCTCCCTGTTTACTCAGTGGCATGGAAGACTGCAACCTTTCAGTATGACACAGAGCAGGAAAGAGCCCTGCAATAAGTCCAGGCTCCAGTACAAACAGTCTGGGACATACAATCCCACAGAACCCAAGACATTAGAGTTATTTATGGTATAAAAAACACCATATTTATGACAAGGCCCAGGGGGAGAATCATGAGTATTCTCCTAGCACTCCAGAGTAAAGCCATTCCATCTACAGAACAGAATTGTACACCATACAAAAAACAGCTCTGGGATGTTACCAGACCTAAAATGGAAAAGTGACCGTTTGGCCAGAACTGCTGAGCATGAGCTGGGTTCCATTAGACCCAGCGAATCATAGAGTCAGATGAGCCCAGCAATAATTCATCATTAAAATGGAAATTATTTATCTGGGATTGACACAGGCATAACTAGAAGATACAAGTAAATTATAGGAGCAAGATACTTAGACTCCCATGTAATCTGCCTCTGATTTCTCTCCTTCAGCTCACACCTGTGACTGCATAGGGGATTCCCTTATGACTAATTGATGGAAGAAGAAAAAAAGCTAAGCTTGATTAATAAGTGGTTGTCTCAGTATCTAGATACAAGGTGAGAAAGGACTGCTCAGGGGTGGGCTGAACTGACAGCAGGGAGAGAAAGCCATTTCACTGACATAGCCTAGGGTAGGGGGAACATCTGACCACCCACTTAGTTTGGAAAAAGAACTGGCCTCAGAAATGTTTGGCATTTCTTGCTTCTTCTCCACCCTATTTGAAAGTAAAAACAAGTATAGCAGCTACAGCCTAAGAAGGGCATGGTGATCAGGTCAGACCCCTTAGAGATGACAACTTGGAACAGTCCACCAGATAAGACACTTGGACAGCAGGGGTGTTGCCTAAGAATCAACTAAAAAATCTAAAAATAGGCAATAATGTTGAGTGTCAGTTATGGCCCCAAGACCAGCTACTGTGACAGGCACTTTGTTTTGTCTCACTAAACTTCTCCTAATATGAAATAGTGGAGGGACTGTTCTTGGATAGGGAGAAATGATCATGTAATGCAAGTGGATCCCAGCAGCACAGGCATGGACTAAGCAGACACCAAGTTGCCTTATCCTGATCCCCTCTGTAAAGCCCAGGAACATTACCGTGGCTGTTAGGGGTGCTGCCTACTGAGGGCTCATAGCTGAATCTCTTCCCTGTTTATACCCCTCACTAGGAGCCTCTTGCATCATGTCAGAACAACTTTGAAGGATTGTCTCAGTCCAGCACTCCCTGAGGGATTAGTCTGAAGCCTCTGTACAACTACATCACAGTTCAACTCCCTCTGCCTAATCCTATGGCCCTCACTTCCCTACAGGTGCTATTGCTCTGAGTTCTTTCCAGTAAAATGTCTGCATGCCTATCTTCATCACAAAGTTGTTTTCTGAAGACTCTAAGAAAGGTATACATTCACTTTTGGGGAGTATAAACTGAAAAAATATCTACGGAACAAACTGAGTTTAACAGGGAAGGAGAGGGAGCCTCTAAACCTTGTTTCAATCATGGCTCTTATCTAAAGCACTATCCAGATTATGAAACTTCTTCCCTACCATCACATTATTCTGTAAGGCTTTTCTTCATGTCCTAGGACTAGAATTACCCCAGGAGTTAACTTTAGACTCAGGTTTCTACAGGCATAAGTGTGCGTCCTTCCTTCTTCTAAGAAATGATTTTTTAAAAAAAATCATACTTAGGATAATAAGCCCAACAGTTGTACTTGGTAACAAATCACCACTCAGTTTCTTGGAGTTATAAGGTAGCTGGATTCTATACATAAAGGATTGTTACATGGAGAGATTCTAAGACAGACTTAAATCACATAGGTTAAAATATCTCCAATGTGGAAAATAAAATAAAATAAAATATCTCCAGTATATATTTCAATGGATTTCTCTACTGGATCCCATTAAACCTCTCTCATTAATATCCTATAATAGCTGTGCTATAGAGAGTCTAAACTTGTATTTGCTCAAGAGCAATTCTGAAAGATTGAGTGTGGAGTAAATATTCCCTTTTGAGGTAGTGAGAGGCACCTTCAAAGGGGAAGGTGATTGAAAGGAGGATTACTAGAGTTTGAGGATGGTAAGGTGAGGGGATAAAAGGGAATAGTTTAAAAGGCTCTGCTAGTGAGCATGGTTTCATGCAACCAAGAGAAAAAGGAGGTTAAATGGATTAAGGTGCCGTTCACAGGTTCGATCACACCCCACTGTGAAGCCAGGTATTTCTAACATATAATTACTCTTGAATTCTCTTTTCTGAGAACCACAGCTTGAGAATGCATGCAAGTGGAAAAGCCATCAATGGGCTGCAACCAGGTCACTGGGAACTTAAGTAACTACTGACTGTTTAAATACCTGCTACTCAGCCCCAGCAATCCAACTGTTTCCAGGAGAATCTCTGCTGTCTGGCCCTATGAAATGGGCTCTTTTCTCCAGCCCGAAAAGCGAAGGTCAACCAGCCCTCTGAGTTTGCCCATCATCCCATTATTTTACCTCTTTCCCCTCTACCTTCAATCCAAGTACATGAGGAAGGAAAGCTCCTCGATCCCTTCCGCCTGGAGACCTCCATGCCATCTGTTGGTGCTAAATGGGAAATGGGGCAGTATTGGGTTCGTGCTTGAAGGCATTTGCCAATCTTGGCCAACAGAAGATTGCATAAACCAAGCGTTTCCGAGAGTAAGGCAGCCTCAGCAAACATAGAATGTGACAGATAACCTATACCTATACTGATAACCTATAACCTATACTGATAACCAAGCAGTTTCTCACAGAGAGCTTCCACAGAGATTCCATTTCATCAATCATAAGATGTTTTAGTCACTGAGTGAGGTGTAAGGTGTATAAAGAAAAAGAAAGCACAGAACCTGCATTCAAAGGGTTCAGTGTGGTTGAGGAACACAATAGGAGAGACAGTAGCATATGATGGGGCTGGGATTCTGGATGAGGAAGACCAGGTTCAATTTCCTGCTCCACCATTTGCTTGCTATAGAACCTTCGTCAAGTTCCTTAACTGTTTGGATCCTCGATTTCCAAAATCTGTTAAGTGGAGATAACAGTCCCCCAAATTTTTAAAGAACTAAATAGAACAAAATAAAGAGCTTAGCACTGTGCTTGGCACATCAAACACATCTGACAAATGTCAGCTACTATTTTAATAATTATTCAGGATAGGGGTAGATAAGTACTGACTGAGACTAACAAAGACATTTTAGTCAAATGTGCTAAAATGCCCAACACCAAAGTCATCTGTGTTAAAGCCATGGGATATTGTCATTTCTCAGGCTCATTCTCCACATTCTAATGTTACTTATTTATATGTTCCCCTCCTGTCAATGGTTGACATTCCATAAGTCCAAAAAAGCAGAGAATAAGGAAAGCATCCACATGTCCTGCACCCATCCTGGATAGCAGCATCTCCTGTGTGCCTCAAAGTGAGCGGTATGAGTTCAAGAGGCACGGGAGAGTCACAAGGTGGCAGTCCAACGCATGAGCAGAACAAGTGTCCTCACCTTGGCTTAATTACAATCTTATTCTCATCTGTAAACTGGATTTATATTAAAAGGAAAACAAATAAATATGTTAACCATCTAAGAAATAAAATTTTCATTTTAACAGTTACCTTCTTTGTGTACATTTTGTTTTAACTTAAAGTAATAACAACTTGTCTGGGGTTTATATTGGTAGGAGAACTTTTCCCCACACTCTTTAAATAACACTACATGGCCACTGCTTCCTTTACCTACAACCTATCTATGTTTACAAGCCCCAAACACTTCTAAAGTACCACATGTGAAGAAATTATCAAGTGTATTTATTTTTGAAAACTTTGAGGACTGCCAGAGATAATAGAACAATGCAGGAAATACAGTTCTAATATGTTAACGTTCAATCAGTCAGTGCATATTTTATTAGTTGTTCACAGGGTACATGATGCTTATATTAAATATAAATTTGACAAAGATGCATTGCAACAGAAGAAACTTAGTTCAATCCAGATAACATACTCCACCAGGAATCAATCACTATAAAGGATAATTTTCCCCTGGAAACTTCAGATGTGTAGGAGTGGGTTTATCTTTTAATTCAGGTCTAGATTTATAATTAAAATTATAACTGTCTTAACAATAATGGGAATGTTTTTCTTTAAGGCTTCAGAGCATTTGCTGGAAAATGATGATATGATTTAGCACTTGCTTCAGACATTCAACGAAGATGTATTCCTTGAAAAAGAGCTCTGTGTCCGGACCATAACCTTTAAGAGATGAGAGGAATAATCTGAACCTATAATAGCACCAACCGCTGTGCTCAAAAGTATAAATATTCTTGTCTTTGACTGGCATTTAGCATTATAAAAAAAGAATGATGTCCTCTATTACAGCAAGAAAAGAATCATCAATTCAGTTTACATGAAGATTTTCTAGGTCTTTGTGTCAATCATTTCATAAAATTATTGATTAAAGGAAATAGAAAAGTAGTGAAATGGCATAAATAATAGAAAAACATTGAAAACCTGCACACACTCAGTGTTTTGAGCTTATGATGCAGATCTCAATTCAAATTTAACCTTCAAACACAAATGTCAGGGAATGTGCCATCATTTCACTGAGCATCAGTCAAGGTCAATCAATTACTTCTGTCTACCTAATACACAATTAGACATCCATTATAGAAAATATGAAAACCTAGGACTCAGATGTTAGTTTCAGTTTAACAGAATATTAAAAGGAGAACATTTTATAAGTATGCAACTTGAAGAAGTATCATATCATAAAGTGAACAAAGTGGATATATCAGATATAGAACACTATCAGCACCTAGAAGCCTTCTATCTGCCCTGAGTCAGTAATTTCTCCTCCTTCTTCAAAGGTCATAGGGATGGGTTTCTAACACCTTAGATTAATTTTGCCACTCTGTGAACTTTATATAGACTGAATCATATAGTATAGAGGACTCTGTGCCTGGCTTCTATTGTTCAACAGTATAGCTTATGAAAAGCATACATATATATCTCTAGTTCATTTAGTTTCATTGCTGAAAACTAATCAACTTTATAAATGAAAAAATTTTAATCACATTACTATTGATGGGCATTTGGATTATTTACAGTTTGGGGCTATTACACAAGTAATTTTGCTATGGATATTCTTGTACATGTTTCTGACACAAATGTGCAAGGATTTCTGTAGAAGACATTCCAAAAGTGCTGTTCACAGACTATGAACATATTTAACATTCATGAATGATGGCATTTGATGTCAAATGATGAAAAAAATCTTCCCAAGTAGATGTACCAAATTACATTCCCATCAGCAATAAACTAGAATTCTTACTGCTCCACTTGTTAACCAACACTTGGTAAGATAAACCTGTTTAATGTTTAGACATTCTGGCAGGAATGTAGTTATAAATAAAATCATGGAGGTTTAAATTTGTGTGTCCCAGATGACTAACGAAGTTGAGGGGGTTTACATCTGCTTATTGGCCATTTGGATATCCTGTTTAGGATATTCACATTTCTTGCCCTTTTTATATTGGGTTGCCTATCTTCTTGATTTGAAGAAATTCTTTATATATTCTGAAAAGAGCCCTTTTATAGATCATACATGTTGCAAATATCCTCTCCCTCTCTTTGACTTACCTTCTCACTTTTTTAATGGTGTCTTTTGATAAGTGGAGATTTCTAATTTGAATAAGCTGACAAAATATCAATCTTCCCTTGATAGTTATTACCTTGGGATCCTTTTTTTTTTTTTACTCCAACAATGTAAAGATATCATCCTAAGTTATCTTTTATAAGATTTTATTGTTTTTACCTTTGTTTATTAGATCTATAATCCAGTTGGAACTTTGTTCATGGTTTTATTTTTTTCCATATGAATATCCAAATTATATTTATTGAGAATACTTTCTTGTCTTCATTGCTATGAAGAGCCACTTTAGTCATGAACCAAGTGTTCATACATTCATGGGTGAATTTTCATCGTCTCAATTCTGTTCCTTTAGGTCTTTATCCTTGCATTAACACTCCATTTGTTTAATTATTATAATTTATAATAAGTCTGCATATTTATTTGTAAGTCCCTGTTTCTGGTCCTTTTCTTTAAGATTATCTTTGCTGTTCTTGGTTCTCTATTTTCCAGATCAATTTTAGAATTAGTTTATCAATTTTCACGAAATGATTACACTTAAATTTTCATTTGGGTTTTGTTGAATTTATAGATACATTTGGTACAGAATTTATCTATATAAAATATTATTATATGCCTTTGTCTATTTAGGTCATCTTTAATTTTTTCCAATGATGTTTAAATTTATCTCTGAAGAGGTCTTAAAACTGTTAGGTTTAATGCAATTATATCCAAGTTATTTTATATAGATTTAAACCTAGCAGTTTAGGTTATTTAATTTAGATTTTTTAATTTTTATTTTTTTCCAGCTTTACTGAGATACAATTTACATGTAACATTTTATGTTTATGGTGCACAATATAACTTGATACAAGAATATACTGTGAAGGGGCGCCTGGGTGGCTCAGTCGTTAAGCGTCTGCCTTCGGCTCAGGTCATGATCCCAGGGCCCTGGGATCGAGCCCCGCATCGGGCTCTCTGCTCAGGGGAGAGCCTGCTTCTCCCTTTCCCTCTGCCTGCCTCTCTGCCTGCTTGTACTCTCTCTCTCTGTCAAATAAATAAATAAAAAATCTTAAAAAAAAAAAAAGAATATATTGTGAAATGATTACCACAATAAGATTAACACATCTATATAACCTAATATAATTACTATTTTTGCATGTGTAGTGAGAACATTTAAGACCTACTTCCTTAGCAAACTTCGAGTATATAATATAGTATTGTTAACTATAGCCACTATGCTATATATTAGATCCCCAGAACTCACTCATCTTATAACTAAAAGTTTGTATGCTTTGGCCAACAACTCCCCTTTCCAGTCATTATATATATACTTAGTTGTTTCCATGTCTTGGTTATTGTAAATAATGCTGCAATGAACACGAGAGTGCAAATATCTCTTAGAGATAGTGATTTCATTTCCTTCAGATATATTCCCAGAAGTGAGACTGCTGGATCATATGGTAGCTCTATTTTTAACTTTTTAACCTCCATACTGCTTTCCCTAGTAGCTGTACCAATTTACATTCCTATGAACAACATAAAAGAGCTCTAATTTCTCCACGACCTCACCAATACTTATTATTTCTTGTCTTTTTTATAATAGCCATCCTACCCCGTGAGGCAATATCTCATTGTGGTTTTGATTTGCATTTCCCTGACAATTAATAATATTGAATATCTTTTCATATATTTGTTGGTCATTTGTGTGTCTTCTTGAAGAAATGTCTATTCAAGTGTTTAGCCCATTTTTAAATTGGGCTATTAGAAGTGGTGTTTTGTTTTGTATTGGTGTCTGTGCCTTTGAAGGAGCAAACACCTCTTCCAATCTTTATAGACTGGTTTCAGAAGGTAAAAACCCTTTCTTGTTGGTTTCCCAGATTAATGGGATTACCAGAATGCAGACATATGGGCTAGACCAATTAGGAGGCTGTCTTGGGGTTTGCAGTGGGATCTACGTTGGTGGACTTGTTACCAGGGATTCAGGCAGGCATGGATCCTGCCTGATACCTGGTGGATGAGATTGGGTGGTGCTGGGGGACAATGGTCCAAAGCTGTGTCCTTAGTGGGCCTATTACCAGGTTGCAGATAGGTGTGGCTTTAGCCAGGTCCCTGAGAAAGCCCCTGTTTAACCACTGGATGGGTCCCTGGGCAGGAAGAACTGGCCCTGGACTGTGGCTGAGAGGACTTGGAACTAAGCCTCAGTACTGTCAGGTTTGCAGCCAAGACAGGTCTGAAGACTTGGCTCTGGAGGCACAGATGGACATGTCTCTCTCTAGGTCCCTGGGCAGGCTGGGCTGCTCCCTGACTGCAACTGGAGAGGCTGAAGCTGAGTACAGGACCCCTTCGGAATCTCTAGGGGCTCAGACAGGAGTGTCTCCTGCCAGGTCCTTGTGCTACCAGGTCTCATTGTGGTCTGTGGTGGGTGTGGTCTGTGGGTGGGCTGCAGTCAAGTTTAGGGCCCCATTTTAGGATTTCTATGAGTATAGATAGGAGTGTCTCCTACTGGGACCCTGGATCCTTAGGACTGCTGGCAGACTGTGGCTATGAAGGCTGGAGGCAAGTGCAGAGCCTTTTTAGGATCTCTGGGGGTATAGACAGGAGTATTTCCTGCCAGGTCCCTGTGCCTACAGGATTTCTGGTAGACTGTGGCTATAATGGGCTGGAGCCAAGTTATAGGACCCTTTCAGAATCTACAGTCTGAGTTTGTCAAGCTTACCTCCAGGTACACCTGGACTGTAGCTGAGAGGGGCTGGAACAGGTTCACAGGCCACTTTAGGGTCCACAGTTGGAACTGAGGTCTGTATTTCTGTTACATGATGCATGAGTGTGCATGACTCTTCCCAGGTTCCTAGACATATAGTGTTAGTGACAGTACCAAGCAGGATGGTAGCCGAATCCTCAGGATACAGAGCTATTTCCAGGTCAGTAGCTGGGACCACTGTTGGAAAGTCAGCTGCGTAGGTGCAAGCCTTCCTTCTTAAAACAGCTCTCTTCAGTGTTAAAATTCACAGTCTCCTACCTAGATCCCATTGCTCCTACAAAGGCACTTTTGTCTGTGGACAGCTGTCAAATTATTGCTGTTGAGGAGGATAAGCATGGGGGACATCTTACTTGACCATCTTGCTTATATCACTCTGAATTTAGTCCCAGCTATTAATGTAATTACCATGGTAGTTTTAAATTTTTACTTTGTTTTTAGTATATAGAAATTAAATGGATTTTGTATATTGACTTGGACCTGACAATTTGTTAAACTTATGTATTAATTCTAATACTTTATCTATAGATTCTTTTGGATTTTCTGCACATACAATCACGCTATCTGTAAAATAATAATACCTCCCACCTCACTTAATGGAAACTATAGTTGCTTAAGCCCAAAACTCTGGGGTCTTTTTTGACTCTTCTTTTCCTTGTATTCCACATTCAACTTATTTTAAAAATCCTGCTGGTTTTCCCTCAAAAATAGCTCTAAAACATTCCTTTCTCATCACTCTATGAGTCACCATCATCTCTCATTGGGATTATTGCAATAGCCCACAACTGGTCTTTCTGTTTCCACGTGTGACTCCCTTTCAACCAATGTGCAACAGAGCTACAAGATCCTCTAAAAACATGTGAAGTCATGTCACTCACAGTTCAACACTTGCCACATTCTCCATCACACTCAGAGTAAAAGCCGAAGTTGTTAGGGTGGCCCACATGGTCTGCTTTGATTTGAGTCCTCATTACTTCTCTTCAGCTCTTAATATTTTCTGCTGTGCTCACTGCCCGTGCTTACTGACTTCTCTTTTCTTGAGCAAGCAAGAAATCCTCCTGCCACAGGTGATTTGTATAACTATTTTCTCCGCTGTGAACATTCCCTCATTTCCTCTTAATATTTTCTCAGCAGGAATTACCCTGACCTATTTATGATGTAAACTGTTCTTGCAGAGTAGCACTCCCTATCCTCCTGACTTTAATTTTTACATAATATTTACCACTCGTTGACATACTTAATATCTTATTTATTTTGTTTATTACTGTCTCCACTAAAAATAAATCTCTTAAAGAATTTTTTCTCTACTGTATCTTCAGTGTCTAGTACAGTTCTGGGAACATATCTGGCACTCTAAATATTTATTTAAACAATTAACAAAGCATGCATTTTTAAAAATGCTGTAAGATTTCAACTATTCTAAAGAGATTCACAATACTTTTGGAAAGCTGTATGACTTTTCTCATCTACCATTGGTAGCTTCATAACATAAACATTGAATTTCCTTTATATCTTTCCTGTATCTTTCTTCACTGTTCAAATTATATTTGAACACTGTTCAAAGAACACATGTCTTTTCTTTAAATTTATTGCTGTGTTTTTAAAAGAAAAACATTATGTATTAAGTCAAATGTGAACAAGTAAATTACAAAACAGTAGTAAACATCAGATCTCAATCGATTTGTGTAGGACTGGTCTTCTAAATATGAAGAGGAAGGTAAATAGTATGACCTAACATTTGATATGCTGTACATAAACTCACATATTGGGCAAACATGTTAGAGGTTATACAGCAATACAATTTTTTTTGGTTCTCTTCTTTATTTAGACAGGTTTGTAAAATAATAAAAAACTTGTGATTCAAGACCATAATGATGTTCAGTGGTAGCTCAAACAGTGTGGATATTAAGGGTTGATTAGTTTAGAGTCAACCCATGATGTTGGAAGGTTTTACAGATGTTAGGAAAGCTTGAGTTATCTCTCTTATGTTATCAATCAAACTTCCTTAGATTAGTATTTTGACCTTTTCAAGTCTGATTAAGCTCTCAGAAAAAAAAAAAAAGGCTAGCATTTATTTCTACTTCTTTTGAGGTGACAGTTTGTTGTACTTTATAATTTCCAAAAAAATCTTTTTGTGCATTAGCTCCTTTAATCCATAAATCACTCTCTGAGATTGGTGTGTTTGTCCCAATTCTACTGATAGAGAAAATGAGTCTGGAAGAAGTTAATTGTGCTTTTAGAGGACAGCAAGAGATATAAAAGTCATGAGTTGAAAATAGTGCTCTGACAACAAACACGGCCACAGTTCTTTTCACTCTGCCCCATATTACAGTCATAATGCTAGGAGGGTTGTAAACCAAAATAATGTGATGTAAGAAATTCAAGTTCTTAAGACTAAAAATTCCCCATTGGTAACAGTGACATTTTAGTGCTTAAAAAAACAGCTGTTGAATGAGAGAATAAATGGAGCATTATTATTTCCCATCATATGTTGATAACTCCCTTCTGCCCTTGTAATCTTGGTAACTTTGGAAGTTGCTATCACTATATTTTTTAAAAAGCAATGTCAGTTTTGACTTTCACAAATCCATTATTTTATTACCACATTCATTTTAGGGTAAAAAAAAACCTAACACAGAAGCATATTTATTTATGTCTTGTTTTTCTAATTGAATAAATTGCTATCATGACAATGGATGAATATCAACTGATACACAGGGAGTCCCTCCTGATGAAGGTTAGCCTCTTACCCTCTGTATAAGTGACTGAGAAGAGCTCACTTCATTCCTCATTGCTTCCCCAGGAAACCTTTTTGTGGAAGTGGTGGTGATGGGAAGACATCATTATTTCAAAGTCACATTAGAGATATCTGTGACTTCACGTACTAAAAGTAAAATGTCCAGGAAACTATGTTGGCTGAAATCTCTGTACTTTCTTCATAAAAGCTTATGGAGAACTTAAAGAGCTGCTACAAGGCAGCTAGAACCCTACATTAAGGGATTGGGAGAGCTTGAGTAACATATTTGATGACTGGATAAGGGAATTAAGCCATGTAAAAAAGAAATCATAACCAACATAAAACTACATGTGACTAATTTTCTATATATTTTACATGAAAGTTGATTTTTTTTTCCAGCCCAATTTACCTGGGAAATTTCCAGATTTGCCAAATTTTGGAAGTCATTGCCCATTGGCAACACTTGCTTCAAGGACTCATTAACTAGTATTTCATTAGACTAAATATATGTATCTTATTGATTGGAATTATTGAATTTCTTCTTTACATCTCTAGATTACTGCCCAAAACAACAATTACTAGATTTAATAAGAAACATATCAGACTTTCAGTAATTGGTAGAAATAAGTTGAGACTCTACAAAAATGTGACTTATCATACAACAGATTATAATGTATTATGTTCTCTTCTTCATTTAAGAAATTAAAACTATAAACAGAAAATCAATAGGACAATAGCATGTATAAAGGACTAAGGGCTCCTAGGTGGGAGCCAGTTTGGAGAGTTAGTTCAAGGAACTAAACAATGCAAGTGTGACTGAAATACAAGAGCATGGGAGAGAGTGAAGTTAGGTGAGGTTGCAGAGGTGAACTGGGGCCAGAGCATGCATAGTATTGAGGGAAAGTCATGATAATGATTTTTGGCTTTTTCCTAAGAGCAGTGTGAAACCAAAAAAAGGAATTTAAATCATGCAGTGGCATGATGAGAACTGCATTTTTAAAAGGTCACTCTGGCTGCTGTGTGGTGAAAAGAGTGAAGACTCAGGGAAAGGATTTTGGAAAAGGTGGTGACTCACACTAGAGTAGTGCTATGGAGACAGAGAGGAGATAATGGGCTCACGAGAAATAAAAGGGAGCATTACCCTCCTTCCAGACCCTATCCCAGGCACACATATCATGGTCCACCTGAATACAGCCACGGGCTGGTGTATGATACCCATGGAAGTCCAAGATCATTCCTCATGATTATTAGGTATAAGAAGAACTTGCTGGTTTAAGTTCACACCCCATGTCCATGCTGTGTTCAGGTGCTCTGTAAAAGGCAGGAGAAGAACATCTTGTGATATGTCACAACATGCGCACTTTGCCACCTGGAGCTGGCACATGGTAGCTAGTGGGAGGAATGTTGACTGCCAGCAGGCCACAGGTGCAAAGGGAACGGCTCAGCCACTCCCCATGGGCCCTTGGCTTAAAAGCTTAAACACCTGACAAATTTGTAGCTTTAACTACCCTCGCTGAGCAGCCCTTTCTCCCACCTGACAGGACAATAAATAAACAGATTCAATCAGTCAAAACTTGCCTATAAACAGTCCCATGAAATGAACCATGTCCTTAGAAAGAATACATTAACCTTTTTAAATGCAGTACTAACAGCTCAACAAAAAGCCCAGTGCAATTATCCTCTGAAAAAAAAAATGATAATAAGGAGGGATGGCAAGGATTGTCTCATATTAGAATGCCAGAGACTTCATGGGCAAGAGGAGGAAGAGTATGATAACAAATGTTTTGTACATTATGCTAAGAACTTGACACAATTTAAACTGGATTGGCAAATCACAACCTGCAAGCTAAGTCTAGTCCACCACTTGTTTTTTGAGTCAACTTTAATTTGAACATAGCCTCAACCATTTGTTTATGTGTTGTTTATGGCTGTTGTCATGCTATAATATCAGACTTAAGTAAATGCAACAGACTGTATGGCCAACAAAGTCTAAAATACTTACTACCTGGCCCTTTAGAGAGAAATGTGTCAACTCTGGTCTATCTCTAAACAGAACTGAAGAGAGTAGCAGACTTCTTTTAGGCAACTTTTACACCAAGTTCTTGATATCTATGCATATAGTTACTACTTACATGGATGCCTTTCAATCCAAATTCTTTTGCTGCTAATAAGAGATAGAAATGGGCTTATTAATTCTTCTTGAAGTCCAAAAATTAGGCCTAATGTTGCTTTCACAGTAGGTATTTTTATGTGCTTCAATAGCACAGTCTTCCATTTTAAAAAAACAGATTATTAAATTAAGCCCTCTTTGAAATAATAATAGTCTGAGGAGAAAATTGATTTTTAAAAATTCAGAAAAAGCTTCTTTAAACCAACACTTGATAAAGCAAAGCTCTTAACTTTTTAAGCTCCATCCAACTGCCCTTGGATCCACCAAATTCATAGCCCTCTAAAAGAAAATATGTTAAATAGTAAGATGCCATAGTGGACTGTGCCATTTCAAGTGACTTTGTAACATCTGTTTAACTTGAAAAACTCAGTTGCAATCATCCTACTGCTCTAGGCAAAGTGTAATTCCATTCCTACTCAACTGTCCTTTGTGAAAATAGCTATACAGGTTAGGTTCCTTACTCAGAAACTGACACCCAACTGCTTGATTTACATTCTGGCTCATCAACCCAGTGAACATCCTTTTTTTTTTTTCTGTTTTAAGTTTTTATTTAAATTCTAGTTAATTAACATGTAGTGTAATATTGGTTTTAGGAGTGGAATTTAGTGAGTCATCACTTACATATAACACCCAGTACTTATCACAAGTGCCCTCCTTAATACCCATCACCAATTTAGCCCACCCCCCCCACCCACCTCCCTCCAGCAACCCTCAGTTTGTTTTCTATAGTTAAGAGTCTCTTATGGTTTGCCTCCCTCTCTTTTTTTCCCCTTCCCCTATATTAATCTGTTTTGTTTCTTAAATTCCACATGAGTGAGATCATATGTTATTGTCTTTCTCTGATTTATTTCACTTAGCATAATGAACTCTAGCTCTACCCACATCATTGCAAATGGCAAGATTTCATTCTTTTTTATGGCCGAGTAATACTCCATTTATATAAATATATATACACACACATATATACATATATACCATGTCTTCTTCATCTATCCATCAGTCAATGGACATTTGGGCTCTTTCCATAATTTGGCTATTGTTCGTAATGGTGCTATAAACATTGGGGTGCATATTCACCTTTGAATCAGTATTTTTGTATCTTTTGGATAAATAGCTAGTAATGTAATTGTTGGGTCATAGGGTAGTTCTACTTTTAGATTTTTGAGGAACCTTCATACAGTTTTCCAGAGTGGCTGCACCAGTTTGCATTCCCATCAACAGTGTAAGAGGGTTACTCTTCTCCACATCCTTATAAGCATCTATTGTTTCCTATGTTGTTCATTTTAGCCATTCTGACAGGCATGAGATGGTATCTTATCATAGTTTTGATTTGTATTTCCCTGACGATGAGTGATATTGAGCATCTTTTCATGTGTCTGTCAGCCATCTGTATATCTTCTTTAGAAAAATGTCTATTCATGTTTTCTGCCCATTTCTTAACTGAATTATTTATTTTGGATGCTGAGTTTCATCAAGACAGAAAAAGAGACACATAGATCAACGGAACAGAATAGAAAACCCAGAAATGGACCCACAATTATATGGTCAACTAATGTGGATAAAGCAGGAAAGAATATCCAATGGGAAAAAGACAGTCTCTTCAACAAATGGTATTGGGAAAACTACACAGCAACATGCAGAAGAATGAAACTAGACCACTTTCTTACACCATACCCACACATAAATTCAAGATGGATGAAAGACCTAAATGTGAGACAGGAAACTATCAAAATCCTAAAGAAGCACATAGGTAACAACCACTTTGACATCAGCCGTAGCAACTTCTTATTAGACGTGTCTCCAGAGGCAAGGGAAACAAAAGCAAAAATGAATGATTGAGATTTCATCAAGATAAATAGCTTCTGCACAGTGAAGTAAACAATCAACAAAACTAAAAGGCAAACTGTATAATGGGAGAAGATATTTCAAATGACATATCTGATAAAGGGTTAGTATCCAAAATCTATAAAGAACTTATCAAACTCAAAACCCAGTGAACATCCTGAACCAAATTAAATTAAATGTCTTCAGTACTGGTGCACAGTAAGCTGGTGTAAATTTGATTTGTTAGTTCTAACAGTATATATATCAGTAGAGTCTGAGAGCAGTAGAATTTAAGACTGGCAGGTGCCTTATAGTTTTGTGACAATTGTCCAACACCTAGTATTTAACAGACCTCATGAGAGAATCCAGGATTCCTATTTTTGACTAAAACACAGGCAAACATTAACAAGTCTGGCAAGACCAAGATAGAACACAATAGCACAACTCTTACCTACTCTTCATAGAAGTATGAATTGGCACAGCATTTTGAACAATCTGGCATTATCATGCAAATTGAATGTGTGCATATTCTATGACCCACTAAGTTTAGCTTTAGGTATATAATAGGAAGAAAACCTTGCACTTGAACACTAAGAGTCATAATCTAAAATGTTCAAGGCAACAGTGTTTATAACAGGTAAAAAAGAGAATAACTCAAATGTTCTTCAACAGGAACAAATGGATAAATAAATTGTGATACATTCATGCAATGGAATATTGAATAAACTAGAACTACAGTCTGGAAAAATCTCAAAAACAATACATTGAATGAAAAAAGCAAATCCCAGAGGAATATACAAAGTTTGATAGTTGATCTTATGTATCAACTTGGCTAGGCTCTAGTACCCAGTTTTTGGTCAAACACCAGTCTAGATGTTGCTTTGAATTGATATTTGATGTGATTAATATTTAAATTGGTAGACTTTGAATAAAGTACATAATGTGGGTGGGCTTCATCCAATCAGTTGAAGGGCTTAAGAGAAAAACCTGGGGTCCCTCAGGAAATAAGGAATTTTGCCTCAAGACTGCCATTGGACTTGAGCTGCACCATCAACTCTTCACTGGGTCTCCAGCCTGTCAGCCTGTCTTAAAGATTTCAGATTAGCAAGCCCAACAATCACATGAGTCAATCCCTTAAAATAAATCTCCTTAATATATACATACATATTCTATTTATTCTGTTTCTCTGGAGAATCCTAACACATATAGTGTGGCATTTTATGTAGAGATTTCAAAAACATGTAAAATTATAAAAATATGATGTACACATATGTTGGAAATTATAAAGAAATTCCAGGGAATAATGAACACACAATTGAGGATAACAGTTACCTCTAGTGAGAAAGGAGGGGGATTGAACAAGAAGGATAACACACTGGGGACTTGAGTGATGGCTGGGTGATGTATACCTGATATATATTTAACATATTCTTCTTTATTCTCTATATTGAATTATATTATTTTTAGACCATCTATATGCATAAAATATTTTAATATATTAAACATTTCATGATAAATTTTTGCAAAGAATTCAGGCATCCCAAATTCTGGCCCAGTTCTCTTTGCATTATGCCCCATGCAGCAGTATATCCTGCCTATAATTGAGGCTGTTCATGGCTGACTGCTTCATTTTGTTTGACACCAATATCCTCAAGTCTTGTTTGTTAAGATTTTCAAACTTTGTAATTTTACAAAATAATTTAACTCCAATTCTGGCAGGTGGCCACCATAGGAAAATATATGTCTACATTGTATTAGCCGCCTAAAAACAAGGGGACTCATGTTCCCCCTTCTTTCTGATCAGGCAAAAATGGGAGGCAAGAATCATTGAATGACTTTACACAGCAGTTACTATGTTTCTTCAGTGATCAACTAGGCTAACAACTAACAAACTAACAAAGAGTCAATCCACCCCTATGCCAAGCTGCAGTTATTGAGAAGAATGCCCCACAGCAGCTCCACACTTCCATGGGTTTACTAAGAACCAGTGATTCTTAACCTGGGATCTATGGATGGTGAACAGAAGGGCTTCTGGTGGGGAAGGAAGGAGCTTCAATCATTTGCAAAAAATTATGTTTTTGCATATTTATATTTTGGGTGGGATGAGGCTATGGTTTTATCTGATGCTCAGATGTAATATTGATCACATTAGGATTCTGATGTGACTTGTGATTAGGAAAAAAAAAAGCATGATCTTTGGATTAAAATAGAGACAGACTGAAATTTCATCTCAGCCATTTATTACCTGTATGATTTTTAAAAATTTTTATTTTATTATGTTATGTTAGTCACCATACAATACATCATTAGTTTTTGATGTAGTGATCCACGATTCATTGTTTTCGTATAACACCCAGTACTCCATGCAGTATGTGCCCTCCTTAATACCCATCACCGGGCTAACCCATCCCCCCCCCCAAAAAAAACCCTCAGTTTGTTTCTCAGAGTCCATAGTCTCTCATGGTTCATCTCTCCCTCCGATTCCCCCCACTTCATTTTTCCCTTCCTTCTCCTAATGTCCTCCATGCTATTCCTTATGTGCCACAAATAAGTGAAACCATATGATAATTGACTTTCTCTGCTTGACTTATTTCATTTAGCATAATCTCCTCCAGTCCCATCCATGTTGATGTATAGGTTGGGTATTCATCCTTTCTGATGGCTGAGTAATATTCCATTGTATATATGGACCACATCTTCTTTATCCATTCATCTGTTGAAGGGCATCGTGGCTCTTTCCATAGTTTGGCTATTGTGGACATTGCTGCTATGAACATTGGGGTGTATATGGCCCTTTTTTTCACTACATCTGTGTTTTGGGGGTAAATACCCAGTAGTGCAATTGCTGGGTCATAGGGTAGCTCTATGTTTAATTTTCTGAGGCACCTCCACACTGTTTTCCAAAGTGGCTGTACCAACTTACATTCCCACCAATAGTGTAAGAGGGTTCCCCTTTCTCCACAACCTCTCCAACATTTGTTGTTTCTTTGCTTTGTCAATTTTTGCCATGCTAACTGGTGTAAGGTGGTATCTCAATGTGGTTTTGATTTGAATTTCCCTGATGGCTAATGATGATGAACATTTTTTTCATGAGTCTGTTAGCCATTTGTATGTCTTCTTTGGAGAAGTGTCTGTTCATGTCTTCTGCCCATTTTTTGACTTTATTTGTTTTTTGGGTATTGAGTTTGAGAAGTTCTTTATAGATCTTGGATACCAGCCCTTTATCTGTGGTGTCATTTGCAAATATCTTCTCCCATTCTGTGGGTTGCCTCTTTGTTTTGTTGACTGTTTCCTTTGCTGTGCAGGAGCTTTTTATCTTGATGAAGTCCCAAAAGTTCATTTTTGCTTTTGTTTCACTAGTCTTTGGAGATGTATCTTGAAAGAAGTTGCTGTGGCCGATGTCAAAGAGGTTACTACCTATGTTCTCCTCTAGGATTTTGATGGATTCCTGTCTCACATTGAGGCCTTTCATCTATTTTATTTTTGTGTATGGTGTTACAGAATGGCTGAGTTTCATTCTTCTGCATGTGGCTGTCCAATTTTCCCAGCACCATTTATTGAAGAGGCTGTCTTTTTTCCATTGCATATTTTTTCCTGCTTTGTAGAAGATAATTTGACTGTAGAGTTGAGGGTCCATATCTGGGCTCTCTATTCTGTTTCACTGGTCTATATGTCTGTTTTTGTGCCAGTAACATGCTGTCTTGGTGATCACTGCTTTGTAATATAGCTTGAAATAGGGCAACATGTTGCTCCCAGCTTTGTTTTTCTTTTTCAATATTTCCTTGGCGATTTGGGGTCTTTTCTGATTCCATACAAATTTTAAGATTGTTTGTTCTAGCACTTTGAAAAATGTCACTGGAATTTGTTTTTTAAATTGATTACTCTTTGGGGTTTGATTTCTTCTCCATAAATTATATATATATATATATAATTCCTGTTAGATGCACTATGATCTTATTTAGTAAGGTGAAATTTAACAAAATGATAGCCTAAGAAACCCAAAGGCTTACTCTAACTTAAGGCCAAAGAATACATTTTTCACTATATCCTTCAAGAATGAGATACTATTTTTCATTCATTAAATGAACAAAAAGATTGGAAACAGCCAGTACAAATAATGGTAAAGGGGAAAGGACATGCTTATGCTTTGCTGATGGGAGTATGGATTGCTACAAACTTCTTGGAATATAGGAACGCTGTATCCACATCCAAAAACAAAACAACTGCATGTCAGTGTATGTATAAAAGGGTATGCATTGAAATTATTTTTTGTAGTGGCAAAAAATGAAAATAAGTTGAATGTATATTAGTAGTAGAATGTAGTAGTTGATGGTGCATATACATATTATATAATATTCTGTAACTATTAATGAGTATAATTATACTATACTACTTACTGGACCATGATACTGTTTAATGATAAAAGCAAACTGCAGACTACTGTAATCTGTTTAGCTAGATCCTATGACTGTTTTCAAACACAGATACACACACAGACACACACACAGAGAAAAAACAAACCTGTTTGTATATGATCAAACAAACACAGAAATGTCTGAAAATAAAGACAAAATTAACATTAGGTAGCTTAAGTAACAAGGAGAGTTGAGAATATTAACTTCTCATTTATATGTTTTTACTGTTTAACTTAAAAAATAATAATATATTATTGCAATGAACAAATCTGGTTGACAAAATGAACTCAAAAATTCCCAAGGTCCTTTAACTGTAGCTATTAACTGTATAGTCACTAATTATATATACAAACTTTGATTATAATCTTTCTTTTTATAATTGACCCCAAATCTTTAGTTGGTATCAAGACTCTTTCAAGGGGGTCTTTGCTTCCCATCTGAGCCTGGGGGTAAATCTTTCATTTTTAAATCTCTCTAAAGCCTCCTTTTCTCCCATATCTATATTTCTCAACTTGCATAAGAAAAACTAAGAAGAATGTGGTAATATATTTTCCTTCTGACTACTTTTTAATTTCTTTCCCAAGAAAATGTGCATATGCTTTTAAAAATAAAACAAAATATAGACATAATAACAAAGTTTCAATGCCAGAATGCTACTTAAAATTTTTTGTTTGCTCTTATTTATTTTTAATGGAGTATAATAAACTTTCATCTCTTTTATTGACATTTAATAGTCTGAACTGGGTATCACTTTATTTTGACAAAGTAACTATAATTGCCCTCAAAGGAACTATATCCTTTGCAATATACAAGATTAGCTTAAATGTTATTAAAAACAATATTACATGATTACACACACAAAAATAATACTACTGGCCAATTCTATGACAACTTATTCGAATTACTTTCAAAGAGTAGAAACAGATTCATACTGATTCATTCATACTTTCTCACTAATTTTACTTTATTTATTTATTTATTACTAATTTTACTTTTGGATTTGAAATCAGCATTTGGCAAAATAAGATCCATTTCTAGTCATTTCTAATAATCACTTACTATTATGGCTCTTTGTCTTTGAATCCTACGACCTAGACAAATAATTCAGGTATAAGGATGTTTGCTCTAATTTTATGCATCATTGTATCTGAAGAAGAATACCCCATTGTCATGGTACCTGTGATTACTGGCAAATGTTCCTCTTTTTAGCCTCCTTGCCCATACTAGGTACAGGTCTCACTCATGACTCCATCTCTATGACCTACTCCTAGGACAAGTTGGGGTTACTTATTTAGAGCAACAGTGATTTCATGCTTAATCTATTTGCCCCTTGAGATCTGGAATTTGGCCACAGTGAGCTTGTTACAGAGGCCAGCTACAAACTGCTATGGTTTGAGTCCAGAATAGAGGTTTTTCTCACAAGGACACAAACTATATAGTCAATTCACCAAGCTGTTTCAGGCCCCAAACACTGACAAGCACTCCTACAGTGAATTCCAGGTCAATCTGACCTTTCCCTCTCTGCAATTAATATTTCAAATTTCTCTACATTGCTCAAACTGCAAATATGCTCATCTCTCTCCTCAAGAAGCTACCTCATTTCTAATTCTTCTAGAGAGAATAGAAGCAATCAGATGGAAAATCCTTCTACTCCCCACCCACAACCCCACATGTGCACATGTTCTCTCCTCTTCCCTCTGATTAATATAAGGCCAATCCTTTTAGCTAGACTCTAAATCCTCTCTTCTCAGAAATTTCACACTATTAATTAGCCCTTCAAACTAACTGTCTTCCATTTTTTTCTATGGATCACTTTCATAAAAAAGTGGTATTTCTCAAGTATCTTCCAACTCAAAGTAAAAAAAAAAAAAACCAAACACACAAAAATAAAACAAAACCATACATTTAATCATATTCCCACTTCCCACCTAACAGCCAGACATTTATCATAATCATCATAAAAGTGCCCAAAACATCAATACACAGTTCAGTAACTCATCACAAAGTGAACACCCATGAACCCACTACCCAGGTGAAGAACTACGTAAACATTGCCAGCTCTCATGAGACCCTCCCCCAACTCATGTCCTCTCCCAATCACTACTCCCTTACCAAAGGTGACTACTATTCTGACTTTAGGACACTGTGATTTAGATTTGCCTGTGTTTATAAGGTGATCATATTAATTCTTTTATTATTATTATTTCTCAACATTATATTTTAAAATTCATCCATGGTAGTGCAATGATTCATTCATTTTCATTACTTATAAAAGTTCAATGAGTTTTAATAAAAATAAAGTCATGTATCCACCATTGACCAGAAATAGAAAACTTCTAACATCCCCCAAAGTTTCCTCATGTCTCTTTGCAGTCAAACCCACCCCACCCTACCTCCCCCCCGACACAGTCCTGGACAACTATTTATCTGCTGTCACCACAGTTTTGCTTTCTAGAATTTTACATAAATAGAACCATAGAGTATGCAATCTTTTTGTCTGTCATATTTCACCTAGCATAATGCTTTCAAAATTCATCCATGTTGTTGCATGTGTTGGTAGTTTATTCCTTTTTATTGCTATGTTGTAGTTCATTGTGGGAATGTATTCTTTTTTTTTTTAAAGATTTTATTTATTTATTTGACAGAGAGATAGAGAGCACAAGTAGGCAGAGAGGCAGGCAGAGGGAGAGGGAGAAGCAGGCTCCCCGCTGAGCAGGGAGCCCGATGCGGGACTCGATCCCAGGACCCTGGGATCATGACCTGAGCTGAAGGCAGTGTGGGAATGTATTCTAATCTGTTTATCCATTGACCAAGTTGTTGGACATTATTCACTGTAATTTTTATTTGCATTTTCCTTATTACTGATGGGATTGTTTATCAGCCATTTATCTATCTTCTAAGTATCTATCCAAGATTCTTGCCCGTGGTTCTATTCATTTGAAGGGGTTTTTAAATAGCCTGAATATAAATACTTTGCTATTACTTGGATTGCAAGTACTTCCTCTCGCTGTGTATCTTGCTATTTATTTATTTTTTATTTTTTTTAAGATTTTATTTATTTGATATAGAGAGAGAGAGACAGCGAGAGAGGGAAAACAAGCAGGGGGAGTGGGAGAGGGAGAAGCAGGCTTCCCGCCAAGAAGGGAGTCCAATGCGGGGCTCGATCCCAGGACCCTGGGACCATGACCTGAGCCGAAGGCAGACACTTAATGACTGAGCCACCCAGGCGCCCCATATCTTGCTATTTAGTAATTACGCCTTTTGATTAACAGAAATTATCATTTTTATTATAGTCAAATGTATTGATTATTTCCCTTTCAGTTGGTGTATTTTGTGTCCGCTTCAAAAATCTCTCCCTATCCCAAGAACATTAAATGATTTCCTTTACTATCCTATATAAGCTGTATTAGTTTGAGTTTCATATTGAAATCTATAATGAACCTGGAATTAATTTTTTTATATGGTTTGAGATAGGATTTCTTTTTTCCTTATTATTTATTTGTTTAGTATTTTGGTAAAAATATCTACTTAAACTAATATCATTTTTTGAAAAGTCAATTCTTCACCATTAGCCTATGTATCACTTTTAACATAGATCAAGTGTCTGTATAAGCATTTTTCCCTTTCTGGATTCTCTATTGAGTCTTTTTTTAAGATTTTATTTATTTGACAGAGAGAAACACAGCGAGAGAGGGAACACAAGCAGAGGGAGTGGGAGAGGGAGAAGCAGGCTTCCCACGGAGCAGGGAGCCCGATGCGGGGCTCCATCCCAGGACCCTGGGATCATGACCTGAGCTGAAGGCAGATGCTTAACGACTGAGCCACCCAGGCACTCCTCTATTGAGTCTTTTAATCCATAAACATGATATATCTTCACATCGTTTAATTCTCCTTAAATTTATCTCTACATGCACCCATGTGCGTGTAGGTGATCTTTCACATTTTTAGTTAGACTTATTACTAAATAGTTAATTTTTTTGGTTATTATAAAGCTATTTTTTAAGTTTATTTATTTGTTTAAGTAATCTCTACACCCAACGTGGGGCTTGAAATCACAACCCTCAGATCAAGACTTGCATGCTCTTTGATTTTTCTTTTCTTAGAGATTCTTGCTGGTATATAGAAACAATTCATTTTTGTATATTGACTTTTACACATCAACCTTGCCAAAGTCACTTATTATTTTAAGGATTCACATATAGATATTTTTTTACTTTTCTAATTATGCAGTCAGATCAAATGCAAATAATGGCATATTTAATCTCCCTTTTTAAATACTATATCTTTATTTCTTTTTATTAGTTAACTGAACTAGCTAGGAGTGCCAATATTTTGTTAAATACAAGTCATGTGCCTAATCTGAGAGAAAGCTTTCAATATTTCACCATTAAATGTGATATTTGCTTTAAGTATTTTGTAAATATTATTTATCAAGTTAATAAACTTTCTTTTTATTCTTGGTGTTTTTGCTATGGTAAGAATTATTAATTTTTAAGCATAAATGGATCCTAAATTTTATCAAATGCTATTTTGGGATATCTATTGAAATGAATATATTATTTCTAACTTTTATTGTGTTAATTTGGTGAATAACATTGATTGATTCTTGAATGTTGCATTACTGGAATAAATCTAAATTTGTTGTGATATAGTGCATTTAATCATTACTGGAATAAATCTAAATTTGTTGTGATATACTGGAATTTTTGTATGCTG